>NC_053023.1:409759978-410025257 GCF_003073215.2 Triticum urartu
GACAACATCGGAACCTGAAGGGCAGGCATTCGGGCTCTGGCGGCGCCAGGTGGTGCGGAGGCAGAACCGGATCCAGCCCCAGGAGGTGTTGGGGTGGAGGCGGCACGACGGACCACCAGCGACGACCTACCCTTCGTCGGGATGAGGGGTTGCTCCCTCTCCCCTTGGTAGGCGTCGGCTTCGGCATCATCAGGAAGGGCGCGAAGAATCTCGGCCTTGCTCAGCGAGGAAGTCTCCCCCACCTCTTCCGGGGTCTTCTCCGAGTCCACCTCCTCTTCCTCCTCTCTGCGGGACTCGCCAGAAGACACCTCCATCGGTTTTTGCGCCATAGGAGCTCCAGGAAGCGCTTGCGGCACCAGCCCGTGCGCATCAAAAGTCGGCCTGGAGGCGCCAAATTCCTCCCGGTCCCTGCATTGGAACAGGGGAACGAAGGCGCTAGGCCGGTACTCCAGGTTGTCCCCGACTATGAGGCGTAGGACGGTGTCCAATTCATCGCTACGCAGGTCCCCTGGCCTCAGGCGGGTCTTGTTTCCCTCTTCTTCGAGCTCCCAGAGGGGGCGCGCGCACGCCTGGAGTGGGGCAACCTGCAGCATCAACAACTCCCTTAGGAGCATCGCCCCCGTTATCTTGGCTGCCCTCGCGTTGCCCGGCTTCAGGTCGGGATCATCTGCCCCAACACTGATGATGCCCGCTCGTCGACAAGCTCCGCCTTGGGCCACCCCTTGCCTTGCCGGGGCGCCTTCGTCGGCAACACCAGGCACGGATGGGCATGCTTGGCGTCCATCATGACCCACTTGGCTCGAATGTTGTCGGCTCTCTTCCCGGTGCTCGAGTTCGAGTTGGCATTGCCGCAGGCGACGAAATTAGCGCATCCGGAGGCGTGCTCGCCGCTGACGCGGAGGAAGAAGAAATGGCGCAGGAGCACCATGGACGGCATCACGCCCAGGTACGCCTCACAGTAGTAGGCAAAGATGGACAGGAGGAGGACAGAGTTGGGATGAAGGTGCAACGCCTGCAGCCCTTAGTGGTCGAGGACTTCATAAAAGAAATCAGAGAAGGGAGGAACCAACCCAACAGCGACGCTGCTCGAGAAGAAGGGGAAGAAGGTGCTCCCCTCAGGCTCTGGCTCGTCAGACGCAAGCCGGAGCTTTGTCTTCCCCCACTCGTTGCTCTCTCCCGCTGTCATCAGGCGCACGGAGGCGAGGCTCTTCTCCGTGACGGTGGGCGCCTCAAGAGCGGGCTCGTACCAAGCCGGTGCCGAGGAAGTCTTGACCTTGCGCGGCGCCATGAGCGGCAGATGCAGAGCAAGGCTGGGGCAGATCTAGAGGTAGCTGCGGCGAAGAGCGAGAAAGGGGATCTGGAGCGAGGCAAGGAAGAAGCAACAAAGGCAAGTGCTGCCTGCGCCAGCCATTTGTCAGGTCAAGCAGTTGCCGAGGCAGCATGGGGAAGCGGAGACGCCCACATCCAATCAACTGCCACACGTCAACCGAGGTCGCAGGCTTTTGAGGGCCGCGGTGCTCCGAACTTGACCCTTGGCTTCGCCGTGAAGCCAAGTCCGAGCGCACCTTGGGCCCGAGGGATACTGTCGGCATTCTGGGAACGGGGGTCCCTAGACTTGCCTGCCTGCGGCCCATGACGTGACCAAGCCAGCAGACCGTCCGGCCCATCTTCATCAACAAGGCATCCAAGACCCTCGCGAGGGTCCAAGCCTCACGAGGCGGACGACATAAGGCCTCCTCTGGAGTAGCCTAGCCAGGCAAGCTCACGAGGAGAGGAGATATCAAGGCGGGGAAAACCTCACGAGGCCCTCGTGACGTGAGCCATGACGCACGACACCAGGCGGGTGCCAGCGCGCGCAGCATCCTTGTTTCCACTTTGGTGCTAAGGAGGCCAGCGCAGGCGAAGAGTACCGAGGCATCAGGCAAAGGTTGCTATATTGGTGCAACAAGACCAAGACCAGGAGGACGGCAAGACGGAGGTCATAGTGGAGCCCAAGACGGCATCACCACCAGAGCTTTTCATAGGCGAAGACCACTTTTGTCAGGATAGCTTGTACTAGCTGTCCCCCTTCAAATTGGCCCGCAATTGTTGGCTCCCTTCCCGCTCGATATTGGGGAAGAGGACCAGGGCCTATATAAGTAGAGCTAGCCACCATAGTAGGGGCATCTGATCGCATCTCATCTCATCTTAGCTTGATCCAACCAGATCGAGAGCCTACTCACAAGAACACCTCAACCTCAAGAGGCTGTTCTTCCCTTGTACTGTTCATCATCTGCCCTAGAGGCAATCCACCACCACCACACTGGAGTAGGGTATTACACCACAATGGTGGCCCGAACCAGTATAAACCTCGCGTCTTTCTGTGTTGCGAGTTCGTCAAGTTCGTCCGTGAGATCTTAGCGAGCTAGGGCGTAGATCGGTAGGAAGGAAAGACTCTGCACGCACCCCAGTGTTCGAACCTTAAGGGTTTGCCGAAACCCCACATCCGACAATAATATTTCTTTCTCTCAAATTAATTTAAGTGAAGCAAGAGAGATTTTTTTTACTAATTCTCAAATAAGTCTAAGTGAAACAAGAGAGAATTTCTTCAAAAATAATAAAGGACACTGTCGTGCTTTTGTCACGGCAGATGTCCTTAGTGTCAGGACTTAGTCGCGAGGCCAACACATCTATGTGGTAGCTTGAGAGGGGTTGAGCGGAATCGAGAGACGCAACGCAAGACAAGGTTTTAGATAGCTTCGGGCCCCGGGAAACATAATCCGGTAATAACCCTACATGCTGTTTGTGGCTAGGTCTCATTATCATCACGAGGGAGACGCCGTAAACCGGCTCTTTGTGTATAGCCCTAGAGATTGTTTCTTCTTGCCTCTCTCTCTCTTTGGGGAGCCCTGCCCCTCCTTATATAAGTTAGAGGGGCGGGTTACATGCGGAGTCCTATTAGGATTAGGACTAGTCTATCTCTAATACAAACCGGATACAAGTTCATGTCTTAACTCCTTGTAAGACACATATTCATCACGCCTTTCCTCTTAAACCGGCCCACCATAACATGAGCCGGCCTTCTGGGCCTTGGGCCTTGTCACCGTCTGTCCCGCCCGCCGTGTTACCACTGAACCAGGTTCAGTCAAGTTGCTTGTAAACCATCTGGTCTGTGTGAGTCGCCGGTGAATCGCCAAGTGTCAGCGGGGTCTCAAATAAACCGCCAAGTCCGACCGGGTTATACTTCCGGCCGGTTTACGCCGCGGGGTATATCCCTGACATTAGCCCCCAGTTTAATTTGGATTTATCCATGTTAAATTGATCCTGTAAAATAAACACAAGAACAAACTTGACAGATTATGCTCCGGGTTAAGAATTCTTGTAAACCGGCACCTGATCATCCTTAATTCCTTGTCATTTCCTTCTTCTAGAAAATCCAGGTCAATAACCAGCTTCATACACAAATTGCTGACGTTGGTTTCTCATAGAAAAATATTGTGAAGAATAATCCACTTGAGTCGGCTTCCAAATGCTGGCTTAAGAAATATTGCTCTTGAAATACTCATATGATATTCAGCCAGTTTGAAGATGTAAAACTTGCCAGTTTAACATTACCAAAATTGCCGGATTGTAAATATGGATGGCACCGAGTCATAATTGTTACCAACTCCAGGTCATAATTGTTGCAGACACCGGGTCAATCTGGTTTGCTCAGAACTGAGAATTTGAAGATTTTTCTCCCTTATATCCATATTACCTGCAGCCCCCAAGTCTTGAACAGAACAAAGTGATGGCTTAAGACTTATTTCCATATAATTACTGCTACTTTGAAGAAATCCATGTTGTTCATCTCAGTCACTAGTAAAAACTGAATACTCCACATATGTAGCCCCCAAGTGCCGGGTTGTCATGCTTGCAGCAACCTAGGACTTTGTAATTGCCTGATGTTCAAAAACATGAATTGTTGACAGGAGCAATTGGTAGCCCCCAAGGGCCGGCTCATTATGATGTGATGAGTCAGGTCTTCAATAAGGCCAATAAAAATGACTTTGCATTAGCCCCCAAGTGTCATGGTGCATGCTTGCAGCGACATGAGACTTGCATGTAATCTCAATTTGAATAATGTAGCCCCCAAGTGCCAGGTTGTAAGCCTGCAGCGACTCGGGACTATTCCTTCCATTGTAGAATAAATCATATCCTTTGATAAAATAATAGCCATTGCACTAAAGAGACTTTGAAAACCTCAATAATACCGGTTATTAATAACCATAATAAAAATCCAGCCATGTTGGCTATTCAAGATAATATACTCCGGTATGAAAACCTTATTCATTCAATATCATAATGAAAATTCAGCCAAGTTTGGATATTTGAATAATATAACCCAATGATTTATAAGCGCATGATTCCAATGGCGCAATCCAAATATATACTAGCGACTTATAGTCGAAAGCCAGGCCGGGTTAACAAACACAGGATAAATTATCATCATACTGGCGACTATAGTCGAAAGCCAGGCCGGGTTAATAAACACCGGTGATTTATAATCATGCTCTATTCAACCTGTTTCTGCATACAACAAGTTTAAAGTGTCCTGGCGGTTTACCGCCGGACGGGTCATAATGCCCAAAATATAACCCGGGTTTATAACCAAGGCTGCACTTAAGAATAATCAAATATGAAATATATCATACCTGTGACATTGAATCACATCATTGGTTGGCCAACTTTATTGTAGTAAAGGTGATAACCCCAATCTTGAGTACTGATAGCTCCTTCCATATTGTGCCGGTTTATGATAAAACTGTGCCGGGTTGTGATAAACACCGGATTAACCATATATAATACTGGCGTCTTGTAGTCAAACCAGACCGGGCTGATAGTCTCCGGATTGTATTTTGATCGTGCACTAACAACTTGTAGTTGACAGTCTAACCGGGTTGACAAACACCGGTTTGAAAACATCATAAATCTTATGAAAACAAAGAAAACTTAGCAAAGGCAATTACAAACCATTGTAGTCGAGGCTTTTCACGAGTTGCCAGGCCCCAAATTCGAAGCTTTTCATGGGCTGCCAGGCCACTAAGTTAAACCATTTTTGCAAAGCATTTTAAGATGGTCCTCAATCCTTAACCAATCATCGTTTTAACTTGACAAGTTCAGGGTCTTCATTTTAGAGTAACTTGTCAAAGTTCGAAGGGTCATACCAGGTTTACCTGGGTGGAGTGACTTACTTAAATAGACAGGTTAACCCAGGGTTTTAGGTGTATACACCAGGCTTCCAACCCATGGCTTGATAGCCCATTAGAAGTGTAGATTCTAAGTTCATTTCGATAACAAAGAATCCCCAAGTAACGTTTTGAGATGTGCTCAGTGGGTGCCTATGTTTGAGTTGTTGTTTTACAACACTCTCTTTGGCCCCGGAGTAATTTGGCTTTGAGCCAATCAAGAGGTGTGACTATGGTTCGGAGACGACCAAGCCCCCAAGTGATGTTGTGGCATTGTGCCGATCAAGAGGTGTAGCTATGGTGTGGATACGACCAAGCCCCCAAGTATATTGTAGAAAGCTTTGATAAGCTGAATCAAGGGGTAAACCGGACACCGCTTTATAAGCAGAAGCCCCGATGTGATCAATAATATGACAGGCCAATAAGGCGGGACACCCATGTTTGAACCGCGCATCATGGCAACAGGTCCTCTTTGGCTACCTTTAACTTTTTGCAAGAGATAAATTCTTCTTGAACTGGGATTTTGAACTAGATACTAAGAGCTTCAAAGCTTTGTGGGAGACATCTTTCCCTTGAACCAGATTTTAAACCGGAATCTTCATTTTCAGCCGGAAATTTTCTGACGGCCTTTAAACTCGAGCTTGCAATAAGTTAATTCCTTTTTGAACCGGACATTTTCAAACCGGATTTGAGAGCTTCAGAACTTTGTGGGAGAACAGATTTCCCTTGAACCGGATTGTAAACCGGAATCCTTTCTGATGACCCGGAACTTCTTCATTGAGCCGGGATTTTGTAACTGTCATATACTTTCTAATCCGGAAATTTTCTAACGGCCTTTAAATTTTCATCAATGTAACAGTAGCCTCCGGGACCGGGTTATCTTTCCCTCCATCGTCCTGGGGTTCTTGAATTCATTGAAAACCAGCAAGATTTGCCGAGTCATGTCATTGTAGCCCCCGAGTCTCAAGGCGACTCGAGGAGTTGGCTTGAGACTCTCCATATTTGACCATGATATAAACCGGCATAACATGTATATCATTGGTGTTGATAGCACGATGTGAATCCACAGAAGGTTGAGGTGACTGCAGTGGGTTATAAAAGATCCCGCACGAGCCGTGTCAGCAACTCGGCCAATGGTTCCTTCCAACTGGTGATTTGAAGTTAACCAAACTGTAGTGGCGGCGACTTGTGCGCCTGCCCGTTGAACCACCCAGTCCAGACGGCTGTTGATAGTATATGATAATTTTCCTCCATTTTGTTTGAAAGAAATTACCGGGCTACCCAAGCTGTGACTTGTTCATACTCAAATAAATAGCTCATGCAGACAGTTGCGGCCCGGCATGTTGATGTAGACCAGGCCGCGAGAGACGGATGACAAGGACGACTGCAGCATCAGAGGCAGCTCGGACAGATGAGTCGGCCGCGGCATTGTAAGCCAGTGCGGGCGGGGAAGATCGGCACCGGTGTCGTAAACCGGCACGGACGGGCGAGTTAATCGCAGGCGTGGTCCCGACAAGCTGATGTAAACCGGGCCACAGGGACGGCGACTTGCTCACGTTCATTCACCGGGTGGTATGACATGGACGAAACACCAATGCAGAATGTTGCCAGCGCGTGCTCCGTACCCATGGTATAGACCACGTTTATAATGAATAATTGCCCTGCACATCAAAATATACAGTTCAAAGTAATTGTTCTTTTGACAAAAAACAATATGTGTCAAAAATAGACTTAGATAGATGTCACCTGATATGTTAGGCCAGAATTTATCCACCGCGGCGAAGCTAAAATCAACCACGGACGAGTCACCCGCAGGAGCAAACGGATGAACCGGCCGCGGCGTTGTAAGCCGGTGCGGACGGGCGAGTTGGCTGGAGCGTCTGATGTAAACCGGACCGCGACACGCGTGCCCGTGGAGCCACACGGCACAGCCGGACGTGCATCCGCGGTATAACACCACTTTTGTAATGAATAATTTACCTGTATATAACAACACTATAGGGCAGAGTGGTTGTTTTCATAAAAAATTAACAAGTATTTACTGATAAAAAGTAAACTGGATGGATATCACCTGATGCATTGGTACGACAGATGATCCGTACAACACGACAGAGACGGCTCAGATAGACCGGCAACTCAATATAGCCCCCCAGCGGCTCAAGATGGCAGAAGTGGTTTGCTCTTCAATGGACCGTCTTGACAGAAATGGGCGCATCTGCGGTTCTGGAACAGGCGACCACGCGCAGGGGCGCAGAGTGACGGCAATTTGAAATAGCAGAAGGCCGCGACGTTGGAAACCGTAAGTGTTTAACCTGTTGTATCTGACGGAATAAAAGGATCAGGGGCGGCTCAGCAGACGGTGATTTAGGCCAGTCGGTGATAGCGGATCAAGCGGCTGCCGCGAGGCAAACCCATGGCGGCGGTTTAGCGCAGGCGAGCCTCAGTAGATGAGCGGCGAAGCAATGGACGCGGAGCCAACCGGCCGTAGGCGGCAACTCAGAGGTGGCCAGCGGCTCAGCGCACAGCACAGGAGCCGGCAGGCGCGCCCACAACGGCGACTTGCGGAAAGCGACCGGAGGACAGCAGCGATCGGCCAAGGTGGCTTTTGACAGCGGAGGCGCGCCGACAGAAGCGCGCAGCTCGACGAGAGGTCCGTGCGGAGTGCTCCTGTAAATCCACTGTATCTTCTACTCATGTGATTCTGATTAGTACACATGTATTCACTTTGGCCAAGTAGTACTTTGGTCCCTCACGTGATTCTGAGTTTTGAAAATCGTGCAACTGCTGCTAGAAGAGAACAACTAGTACTGTATTTTAATAGGAGTACTAGCCCCACGATCGTCTCACGATGACTGCGTCCTGTATTTTGGAGAATAACCAAAAGAATGATCTGGGTGTATAACTTGTAATGCTTGAGTCCCGTGCATGGCGGCATCTGTGATCAATACTTTGCCACAACGGGGCTGTACTAAGGACAGCAAGTGCAGAAGCCGGCCTCAGGACTCGTGGCACGCACGGACAGCGTCACACCAGAATTGGCTGTTCGATTGCTATCCGGCTGTCCGTACGACGGTTGGGCAGCGAATTCAACTTTTTCCTTCGAGTGGCTGCTCCTTTTCTTAACCGGTTTGTTCAAAGCACATCACGTGGACTCCTTGTAGGATCGTGCGTGAGTACCGCCACATGGCAGATCACGATGACAATTACATGTTCTTCTTCCTCCGAGTGGGAGCCGACAACTTTTGACGAATCGCAGGAGGTGCCGCACAGACGAAATCGATCTCCTGTCGGTCTTGATGGATTGTAGATCGCAGCGGCGGTACAAAGACTCAATCCTAATTTCTTTTGATCTTAATCTCTTATACGCCGGGTTATCCTAAGTGATTGCTCGACGCCGGCTCTTTCTTCATCTGTCCAATTGCAAGCTTCTGGATCCCTGAAGGGCTCCCTCCAAGAACTCAACACCACCATGCACGAGCCCCACAGTGGGCGTCAACTGTCGTGGTTTTGTCATGGCAGATGTCCTTAGTGTCAGGATTTAGTCGCGAGGCCAACGCATCTATGTGGTAGCTTGAGAGGGGTTGAGCGGAATCAAGCACAAGACAAGGTTTTAGACAGCTCCGGGCCCCGGGAAATATCATCCGGTAATAACCCTACATGATGTTTGTGACTACGTCTCATTATCATCACGAGGGAGACGTCGTAAACCGGCTCTTTGTGTCTAGCCCTAGAGATTGTTTCTTCTTGCCTCTCTCTTTCTTTGGGGAGCCCTGCCCCTCCTTATATAAGTTAGAGGGGCGGGTTACATGTGGAGTCCTATTAGGATTAGGACTAGTCTATCTCTAATACAAACCGGATACAAGTCTAGGTCTTAACTCATTGTAAGACACATATTCCTCACGCCTTTCCTCTTAAACCGGCCCACCATAACATGAGCCGGCCTTCTGGGCCTTGGGCCTTGTCAACGTCTGTCCCGCCCGCCGGGTTACTGTCGGCGTTCTAGGAACGGGGGTCCCCAGACTTGCCTGCCTGCGGCCTGCGGCGTGGCTCAAAGGGGGGCCCAGCACGGCCCATCTTCACCAACACAAACTCAAGACCCTCGCGAGGGGCCAAGCCTCGCGGGGCGGACGACGCGGAGCCTCCTCAGGCACGGCCTCGTCAGGCTGGCTCGAGAGGAGGCGGAGAGATCAAGGCGGGGTACCTCGCGAGGTGCCCGTGACGCAAGCCATGACGACTCAGGGCGCCAGGCGGGTGCCAGCCCGCACAGCGTCCTCCTTTCCTCTTTGGTGCAAAGGGGGCAAGCGCAGCCGCGGAGTACCGAGGCATCAGGCAAAGGTTGCCATTTTGGTGCAACGAGACCATGACCAGGAGGACTACGAGACGGAGGTCACCGTGGAGCCCAAGACGGCGTCATCACCAGAGCTTTGCGCAGGCGAAGACTAATTTTGTCAGGATAGCTGATACTTGCTGTCCACTTTCAAATTAGCCCGCCACTGTTGGCTCCCTTCCCGCTCATATTTGGGAAGAGGACCAGGGCCTCTCTAAATAGAACCAGCCACCCACAGAGCAAGGGGGTTGGGTGGTAGGAAGAAAGAGGCTCGTTAGAGAGCAGAGAGAGAGAGAGAAAGGTGACTGAACTCCTCCCAGCAGTTCATCGCCCCAGCCAAGAACAGACCCTCGTGAGGCTGTTCTTCCTTGTACCGTTCATCATCATCATCCCAAGAGGCAATCCACCACACCACACACTGGAGTAGGGTGTTACACCACAACGGTGGCCGGAACCAGTATAAACCCTGTGTCTTTTGTGCTGTTCTTCCCATAGCTTTGATCCTAGCGTGGCGGAGGGGTGCAGGTAGGTAGGAGGCGAAATCTCCGCGCGCACCCCAGTGTTCGAACCTCAAGGGTCTGTCGAAATCCGAAATCCGACATTTGGCGCGCCAGGTAGGGGTGAGCCGGAATTCGTCTTCCACCGCCCCGTTCTCCTCTGACCATCGCGCTCATGTCTGACGCACGTCGGGCCCGCGCGGAGCGCCGGGCCGCTCTCGCTTCCCGCGTCGCCCAGACAGCCCCTGTCGGCGGGCGTCCTCGCCGTTCCCCGTCACCTGCCGTCAACGCCGCCACCGGCCCGGCGGGGGACGAGCAGCAGGCATCGTCTCAGCATCCATCCGTGCGCCAAGACGGCCGCACCGCAACTCCCTCGCTCGCCCCAGCTGGATCTTCGTCCCGCGCGCTCCGCGCGCCCATGGAGGCTCGGGCTGCACTCATCGCGGCGAACGAGCTCCTGCGCTACCGTCCCGTCGACGACGTCTACGAAGAATGGCTCGGCCGAGTCGCCGAGCTCGTCCGCGCCGTAGGGGGTTCCTCCGCGCCGTCCGTTCCGCTGCACCGCACCCCGCCCCGCGCGGGCGACGAGGCTCCGGAGGCGCCCCGGCCGCCTCCTCCTCAAGAAGACGTCATGGCACCAAGGCGCGTGGCCCCTGGGCGGAACCCGCTCCGTCAGGTGCCAGTGCGGAAAGAACAGAGCTGCCAAGAAGTCCCTCGCCCGCCAGAAGCTGCCCGGGTGCTCCCTGCTCCAGCATGTCGCGACCATCCTCCTGCTCCGGCGCGTGGGGACATGCAAGATCAGGCTCTCCATCACCCAAGGCCTCCCGTGGCCATAGCAGGCTGCCGCGCCTACACCACCGAGCTGCGCAGCGTCGCGTGGCCAGGCAAGTTCAAGTCGGACCTGCCTCCTCGCTACGACGGCACGGCCGACCCTGCGGAGTTCCTCCAGCTCTACGAGCTGGGCATCGAAGCTGCCAACGGAGACGAGAAGGTCATGGCGAACTGGTTTCCCATGGCGCTCAAGGACGGGGCCCGCACCTGGCTCCTGAACCTGGCTCCAAGCACAATCTCCTCCTGGGAAGAGATGCGCACCCGCTTCATCGCCAACTTCCAAGGTACTCGCGACCGGCCACCCGCCGTGAGCGACATGCACCGCATCAAGCAACAACCCGGGGAGACCCTGCAGAAGTATATCCAGCGCTTCAACAACGCACGCCTCAAGATTCCCAAGGTGACTGAAGAGGCCATCATCTCAGCTTTCTCCGACGGTGTGCGTGACGTCAAGATGAAGGAGGAGCTGGCGATGCATGAAGACCTGTGCACTTCCTTGGAGCTGTTCAACTTGGCAAATAAGTGCGCCAGGGCTGAGGAAGGGCGTCTCTCCCTCCTCGAGCTGCCTGCCGCAGACCCAGAAGAGAAGAACCTCAAGGCCAAGGAAGTGAAGCGCAAGGGGGCTGTCGTGCTCGCGGCAGAACCAGACACCAAGCGGGGCAGAGATCAGCCCGAACCTCCCAAGGGCAGCCGGTACTGCGTGTACCATGACCTCCACACCCACAACACCAGCGAATGCCAAGAACTCCGAGCCGTGCGAGAAGGAAGGATCGGCCGTCGCCCTGACCGTGGTGACCAGGGATACGGCCGAGGAGGACGAAGGAACGCAGGACGCTGGGAAGACCGTGGCCCGTGCCAGGGGTGGCGCGACCAACCTCGCGAGGAACGCTGGCAAGACCCACCTCGCGAGGGAGGCTGGAGGGATCATCCTCGCGAGGATCGCCCGCAAGGCAACGCAGGCCTCGCACCGCTGCCGCCACAGCCAAGGAGAAACGAGGACCGCCACCAGGACGAGGAGGCTGGGGGCTTCCAGGAGCCGCGCGCGATCGCCTGCATCCTGGGCGGAGCTCTAGCCCCATCCTCTCAGCGCATCTTCAAGCAGTTCGCCCGCGAAGTGAACGCAGTCCTCCCCAGGCTCGAAGCCACGCGCCCTCTCAGGTGGTCGGCGTGCGCCATCACCTTCAGCTCAGCAGATCAACTCAAGTGTGCGGCTACAGCTGGAGTCCTCCCGATGCTTTGCTCCCCAATCATCAGCAACGTGGTGGTCACCAAGACCCTCATCGATGGTGGGGCAGGGCTCAGCGTCCTGTCCGTAGAGACCTTCAACAACCTTCAAGTGCCCTACAGCCAACTCCAGCCAACCAAGCCTTTCTCCGGCATCACCGACGGCTCCACGGTCCCGATCGGGCAGGTCCGCCTCCCTGTCACCTTCGGGGCGCACGACAACTACCGCACCGAGCTCATCGACTTCGACGTCGCTCACATCCGCCTGCCGTACAACGCCATCCTTGGGTACCCAGCGCTGGACAAGTTCATGGCCGTGACTCACCACGGCTACAACGTCCTCAAGATGCTAGGAAGCGGCGAAGTCATCACGGTGCCCTGTGAAGAGAAGGACGCGGTGTGTTCCCTGGAGCGAGCCCTTCAGGCCGCATCGCTGGAAGACCCGGATCGCGGAAGCAGGAGGCTTCCCGAGGCCGCCCCCAAGAAGAAGAAGACATCGTCCGGCCTGGCCCCTCAGGAGGCAGACCCCTCTGGGCCCGTTCCTGCCCAGGGGGAACCTCCTTCCATCGCATAGGAAAGCGCGCCCGGCGTCCTCCTCAGGCAGGGCTCGGGGGCTCTTCCCTGGAGGGCCACCGACCTAGCAAGGGTCACGAGGGAGGCGCTGGGGCACCACATGGAGGCGTGTTTCGAAGCACATTTCCCTCAAAAAGGAGCAAGGCAAGGAGGTCCAGACCCACAGGAGTTCGTCAGTAAGGCCATTCAGGAGCTACAGGAGTCCAGAGTCATGAGAGGTGCCCGCTGCCTACCAGCAGTGGCTGCCCATCCAGGCGAGGATGGCGGGCTGCGCGTCTGCATCGACGTACCAGGGCTCAACCGAGTCGCCTCTCTGGGGCGCCTCTGGCCCTCGCGAGTGGGGCGCTGCGGAGGTCCACCCCACAGCTACGTTCGCATGCCTTACGGCTTGCCGAGCGCGGCTGACACACACCAGCGCCTCATGAGGGGCACCACGGAGGCACAAGAGGCCAGGTGCTCCGCAGCCCTGGCGGAGATGGAGATGGCCCGCGAGGAACCACCCGCGCCTCCGGAGCCTCCCGAGGCCCCTGGGTCTGGGGGCTCATGAGGATCGGCTTCCATAGCCCACCGAGCCGGCTACACCAACACCCCTTCGTCTTCAGCGTCATCAGTTGACATCTTTCAAGTTTCACTTCCGGCTGGGAGCGCCCCTAGGGCTGCATTATTCCCAGGCCGCGTGGGTCCGTCCCTGCGGCGTGTATCCCTTTTCATTCCATGTTGTTGGCTTACCTTGTTGGGGGCGCCCCTCAGGCAGCATGACCCCCAAGTCGCTCGGGCCTGACCCAGTGATCTCCGCATCTATTTGAACGAATCCACTCCTTCGCGGCTAATGTGCTTTACCTAGTTGCCTGCTCAGCTGACACCAACTAACGGAGCTGCTCCCAAACGGCACGACGCCTGTGCATGGGTCCGTTCCTGCAACGCCGACAAACCTGGATGGCTGAGCTCTGGCCGCGGCAGCCCCGCATAGCGTCACCTCGTCAAGCCTTCAGTGCCTCACTACCCTTCGGAAGCAACCAATGGCTGACCGTCAATTGTTATGGGAACTCCTTGCTCTTTCTATGATGGACCTGCAGGACCTCCTGAAGGAGCTGCGTCAGGCGAGGCTCTTGCTGTGTCTCCTTCGCTCTCGTCCGCGCGAACTGCTTGCACGTTAAAGGGGGGGGGTGCCTGAGCATTGCGACTCAGGGCTCCTACTGGCTCTCCAGCCCTCACCCTCTGGCCTTGACCACGACATCGCGACCTGGCATACCAGCGACGGCTGAGACTCGCTCGAGGGCCGGGACCCGAGGACGTAGAGCAGAAAGGGGAGCAAAGGCGAGAGGGGAGAGACACACGAGGACCTCGCCGAGCAACCTCGCGCCTGCCGATGCACGGACCCGGCCACACACCAGAGAGCGGCCCCCGATCCTCGAGATAAGTTATCACCCGGAAGCGCCAGCTACCGTGGCACCATCCTTGCACCTAATGCTACCCCATGTTAGCGACGTCGCTCCCCTTTCTCACCGAACGATGGCTGCTTGGGCGCCAAAGGGGACCTCCTGAGCATCGCGACTCAGGGGCTCTTACCGGACCCCGGGTCGCTCACCTCCTGGCCTTGACCACGGCATCGCGACCTGGCATACCAGCGACGGCTGAAGCCGCCTTGGGACTGGGACCTGTCGGCGTAGAGCACCAAGCCCTCGTGAGGTTCGAAAGGGAGGACCGAGCTAAGACGGGATGAGCAACTCGCGCAAATCTACGATAAGGGTTATATGAACAAAACAGGATCACAGGCACCTTACAAGTCCCCACGGGGCGCGTTTTTGGTTCCTCGCAGGGAACAGATCCTAAAGAGACGCAAACTACGCACATCGCTACAAAAGACGCCATCATCAACAGTGGGCCGTCAAGCACCGACGCCAACCCCATCCAGATCAGGGTCGGCGGCGGCCTGACGAGCCTACCCTGCTCCGGGAGCGGCGCCGGCTCGGGGGCTCGTAGCTGTCGTCGCTCGTCTCCGGAGTCGCGAAGGGATCGCCGGAGTCGCTGGAGCCTCCGACGTCTCCACCGCCTGAGGAGCCGCCAAGGGAGCGATTGGCGAGCCTAGTCCTCGTCGCAGCAGGGCCCTGGCCGCCTTCACCGGGGCAGCACTCCACCCGGCGCCCGTCCGTGTCAAAGACCTTGAGGAGCATCACCGAAGCACCATCGTAGTCCAAGTGGATCGCGAAGACGCCCCTTGTCCTGCAAACCCGGGCAATCTCTCTCCAGCCCCGGGTCATGTAGACCTCGCCCGGGGCGACGACCGCGACCTCTGCCTCGGTCGCGAGGGTGCTGCAGCCGGCGTGCTGCAGCCAGAGCTCCAGGGGCTCCCCCTGTGGGATGACGGAGGCGAATATGGGAGGAAGGCGGATCCAAGACTGAAGAGGAATGGTGACGTGGAGCACGAACTCTTGGGAGGAGCCCTCGGTGTGGGCCCCAGGGGGGACGACCCACACCTTCATGACCCATCGGCGCCGACGGCGGCGCCGCCCGTGGCGGTCGGCATCAGCTCCTTCGGGGCCCTCGACGTGGGCGTACAATGGAAGCGGGAACCCCGGCGGCGCCCGCCCCAAGGCCTCGACACCACTTGAAGGGCCCCCTCGTCAGGGCCACGGTGGACATGTCGTTTCTTCGGCGGAAGTGGGTCTAGTCCCTCTCGGGGAGCCTTTCCCTTCTCTGCCATCGAGTACCGGCGGATCGGAGCCATCGCAGCAAGACGAAGCAAGAATCGGGAAGAAGGAGAAGCAAGGAGGGATGGACTGGAAGGGCACGCGACGTTCCGTACTTATAGCCGGCGGAGGCCAACCGCCGACCTCCACGATCGCAGGTAATCATGACCCGTTTGCATGCAGGGACTTGTCCAATCTGTGCAGTTGCCGAGCCGCCATGGGGAAGTGGAGGCGCCCGCGTCCAGTCAACCGCCACACGGCGCCCAAGGCCGCAGGCTGTTAGGGCCCGCGGCGCTTCGCTCTTGCCCTTCTGCCTCCCTGCACGGCCAAGTCCGGGCGCGCCTTGGGCCCAGGGGCTACTGTCGGCGTTCTGGGAACGGGGGTCCCCAGACTTGCCTGCCTGCGACCTGCGGCGTGGCTCAAAGGGGGGCCCAGCACGGCCCATCTTCACCAACACAAACTCAAGACCCTCGCGAGGGGCCAAGCCTCGCGGGGCGGACGACGCGGAGCCTCCTCAGGCACGGCCTCGTCAGGCTGGCTCGAGAGGAGGCGGAGAGATCAAGGCGGGGTACCTCGCGAGGTGCCCGTGACGCAAGCCATGACGACTCAGGGCGCCAGGCGGGTGCCAGCCCGCGCAGCGTCCTCCTTTCCTCTTTGGTGTAAAGGGGGCAAGCGCAGCCGCGGAGTACCGAGGCATCAGGCAAAGGTTGCCATTTCGGTGCAACGAGACCAAGACCAGGAGGACTACGAGACGGAGGTCACCGTGGAGCCCAAGACGGCGTCATCACCAGAGCTTTGCGCAGGCGAAGACTACTTTTGTCAGGATAGCTGATACTTGCTGTCCCCTTTCAAATTAGCCCGCCACTGTTGGCTCCCTTCCCACTCAATATTTGGGAAGAGGACCAGGGCCTCTATAAATAGGACCAGCCACCCACAGAGTAAGGGGGTTGGGTAGTAGGAAGAAAGAGGCTCGTTAGAGAGCAGAGAGAGAGAGAGAGAGAGAGAAAGGTGACTGAACTCCTCCCAGCAGTTCATCGCCCCAGCCAAGAACAGACCCTCGCGAGGCTGTTCTTCCTTGTACCGTTCATCATCATCAGCCCAAGAGGCAATCCACCACACCACACACTGGAGTAGGGTGTTACACCACAACGGTGGCCCGAACCAGTATAAACCCTGTGTCTCTTGTGTTGTTCTTCCCATAGCTTTGATCCTAGCGTGGCGGAGGGGTGCAGGTAGGTAGGAGGCGAAATCTCCGCGCGCACCCCAGTGTTCGAAGCTCAAGGGTCTGCCGGAACCCGAAATCCGACAGTTACCAGTGAACCAGGTTCAGTCAGGTTGCTTGTAAACCGTCTGGTCTGTGTGGGTCGCCGATGAATCGCCAAGTGTCAGCGGGGTCTCAAATAAATCGCCAAGTCCGGCCGGGTTATACTTCTGGCCGGTTTACGCCACGGGGTATATCCCCGACATTAGCCCCCAGTTTAATTTGGATTTATCCATGTTAAATTGATCCTGTAAAATAAACACAAGAACAAACTAGACAGATTATGCTCCGGGTTAAGAATTCTTGTAAACCGGCACCAGATCATCCTCAATTCCTTGTCCAGTGGTAAACCGCTAGGATAGTTTCAAGTTCTTGTATCCAGGAACACAACTCATCATCGGCTATGCATAAATAGATCCCAAAAAGTGAAACAAATTTTCACGAAGTGTCACAAAACATGCTCGATGGCATGACAGATAAAGGAGTTTTGCTATCCTATTACAAGAAGCTTCAAAGGGGCTACAAGTGCATAATTGTTTTTTGGCATTGGCATACAATATCTGGTAAACCGGCTACCGGTTTAAGATGCTTCGTCTGGATGGTTTGACGATTGAGGGTCAGTTGGTGCGATCACTTCTTCATCCCTCCCCAGACACTGGAAATCAACCGTCGACCAATCGACTACAGTTAAAGCTTGAAACACGGCCTCTTCATGGATAAGGCTGGAGGCGTTAATATCAGGAGCAAAGGTATGCTTATAGATTGGAGGCACAAGTTCTTCGACTTCATGGATTTCGGCAGGCTGTCTCTTCCCTTCAGTGTCATAAGCCGGTTGGAAATGCGACAAGTCTGTGTCCTCTGCCAGTTTGCTGGCTATTGGCCGCATTTCTTTGGTCAGCCTTCGGAGGTCATCAATGTCGAAGTTTGAACCGTCCTCCTTTACACTTGGGTATCCTTTAATGATGTCCTCCGCTTCAAGATCTAGAATCCATGCCTTGGCTCGGATTAGTGTGGTTAATGCGCCTGCTCTTGCACCTACCTTCTTCAGTTCGGTAATCCGGGCTGGTAACATGGCCAGCTTCTCAAGAGTTTCCTTTATCAGTGATGGTGCCGGTTTATTGTAAGCCGCAGTGCAAATAGCCCGCTGGGACCTAGAGTACAACTGTTCAATCAAGGTATACGCCACTTTAAGCTTCATCCGCATATCTGTGCCCAGATGAGCAATATGAGTGCCTGTTACGGTTTAAAATCAGCTTTCTAATCAATGATAAGGTTCCATGAATTGGACAAACTGCACAAGGAGATACTTACCAAAGACAGCGGAAGTCATGGCGTTGATTTGCCGTTTCAAACCATCTAGTTCATCTACAACTGGTTTCAGGGCTGCTTCGGCATCCTCAGCTCTTTTGGTTAAACCGGTTTTCTTGGTTTCCCAGTCAGCACGATCTTTGTTAAAAGACTCTTTCAGCTTTTCCATCGCTGCCAGGGCTTTGGTCAGCTCCTCTTTGGCTTTCGCAGCTTCTACTTGTTGGGACTTCATGTTCTCTTGAAAATCAGCGATCCGGGCATCTCTATTGCTTAGTTCGGCCTACAATAGTGAAGAAATGTCAAACAATAGGATATATATTTTCTAAGTACAGAGCGTATAACAAGTTATGCACTTCGTACTTGGGGGCTAATACATATTTGCTCTATTTCACTACATCTTTTATAAAGTCTCCAGAACAATGCAAGAATTATCCTTGACACTTGGGGGCTAATGTACATCTGTTCAAAACGGACGCATGGACTAAAACCCGGATTACCTTGCAAAGCTAAACCGGCCTTTGGGGGCTACGCTGAGGAAAGCTATATCATTACATTGGTAAAGTATCGGCCTTGGTTTTCACTAAGGACCTAACATTTTGAAGGTTAGTGGGAGAGACTTAAAGTGTTCCAAAGACCCGGTTTATGATTAACATCATAAAACAGCCCTTGGGGGCTACTTGGGCTAGCATTTCAACTTTGGAATCAAGAAGTAAAGGGAGATGAAAATACCTCATAGCGTTCCTTCATCAAAATCACCGAACCGGCTTCATAGTCACGGTTTGAGTGCAGACGGTTTAAGAAACCAGAGTGAAGCTCTTCAGCGTTGAGATGGGTAAAACTTGATAAGTCAGTACTCCATTTGCCCTTTTCCCTAGCAGCATGCTCTTCTTTGGCACTATGTTGGGCCAAGATTACGGGATGGCCAGGAGAGCTGTGGCCCATGCCAGTAACGATAACATCATCTCCTTGGCCTTCAGTGGTTTTTGCGGGTAATGACAGAGTTTCAGTATCTCTCATCGGACTAGCCCGGTTTGGAGCTGCCGGTTCAGTGTCAGGCATGGCAGGATCAGCTTCTGGTGGTTCATCAGTATTCCGATCTTGAAGGGGCGGTTCATCAGAGGCGGCTTCAGGATGAGGACCCTCCGGTTCACGAGTTTGGTCCAGTTCACCTCTTTGCTCTTCTTCAAAAACTGCCTGGTCTTCTGACGGATTGTTGACCCGAGCTTTCTTGGTGGGTCTGGCTTTGACTCTGCAAATAAATTAAAAGAGGGTTAGCATCTTATTCAAGATTTGTAACGCATTGGAAGAAAGGGTTTGAAAACTTACCCAGCCACAGTTTTTAGACGAGGGAGTTGGGCTGCAGTCGACTCGCCAAGGGATGAGGGAGGTGTCACCTGATAATTTGAATCGGATGGATTAAGAGGTTGTCTGAAATAACCTGCCTTGGGATAAGAATTGTCAGAAGTGGAGGAGACCTCAGATCGGCGCTTCCGAACAGGGGTATCAGGTAAACTGGTCGAAGCGACCTATTGGCCACTGTGCCGGGTTGTCCGGCGAGCTTCATGTTGTTGCGTCTTCGAAATAAATGTTGGGTCCAAGTAAGCAAGAGGATGAGAAAAGCTTACTTTCTGGACTGCTTGACGGGTTTTTTGTGTTGGCATAGAGTCTGAACTGGAGGAAAGGGTAATTACGTCTACATCATCAGCTTGGCTGCCTTCTACGTCCTCCTGAAAAAGATCATTGTTAATGAGGTGCATGAAAAGGGAGCCAAGTGAGTCAAGTTCTACCTCAACTTCCGGATCATCAGCATCTTCATCAAGTTCCATGTTGATCCGGTCAGCCATTTTCCGCTTTGAGGTCCGCTTGACGGCTTTGGTTTTGGGACGGGATGGTTTGACCGATTTATCCCCGGTTGGCTTTACCGCTTTATCTACGGATTTCCGTTTCCGGAAGGGATCATCACCCTATTCATACATAAACAGAAGAATGATTACAAGTTGAACAAGTTAAAGATATCAAAGATGAAAAGGAAGTATAGTGCTTACAGCAGGCGGTTTGTTCTGAGTATAGAAGGGGTTCAAGCCGGTTTGACGACAGACTGATTCCGATTCATTCAAAATTTTCTTTACGCTTTCAGTGACCTCTTGATCGGTCACCTGAATGTTGATATGGCGTTGAGGGTCTTTAACATCACTGGTGTACTCACTCATTAAACCAGGGCAACGACTTAGCGGCAAGACGCTCCAAGATATCTAACAACACACGAAATCAACGCCTGTTAAACCGTTGGCCATAAAGGCCCAGAGCTTGGCGAGTTGAGGGGCATATTTGGCCCGTTCTGCAGAACTTAAGCGTTCGGCATTGGATGGGTGTTGGAAAGCCGGTGATCATGATAGCCTGGAAGGGGATTCTCATCTTCAGGAGAAGTATCTCTGCAGTAAAACCAAGTCTGGTTCCATTCCTTAGGGTGGCTGTGCAGTTTGGCATGAGGGAATTCAACTTCCTTCCGCTTTTGAATTGCGACACCACGAAGTTCAGTATTGGGGCCATTTACAAACTTTGTACGCCGGTTCAGATGAAAAAAGTCCCGGAACAGCTCAGCAGTGGGCTCTTCTTGCAAGTACGCTTCACAAAAAACTTGGAAGTTGCATATATTGGACACCGAGTTGGGTCCAATATCTTGAGGATGGAGTTGGAAACTGGCAAGAACATCCCGCAAAAACTTTGACCCTGGCGGTTTGAAGCCACGGCCTATGTGGTCGACAAAGATCACTACCTCACCTTGCCTCGGGGTAGGAGGATTCTCTGTTCCTGGAACTCGCCACCGGATCTCCGTCTTCTTTGGCAAGGTGTCGATACTAACCATTTCATTCAATTGATCTTCGGTGATCCAGGAGGGAGACCAGTTTCAAGCGACAAACTGTTTGGCCATTGTGAAATGAAAAGCTGAAAACGAAATGCCGATTTACGAGTCATTCATGGAGGAGCGCAAGATGCAATGGAATAAACATATACCGGTATGGGAAATTGCGTAAACCGGAGACTAATATAATAGTGAATGACAAGGTCATATAAAGGGCATACATGTGCTGTTAAACCAGACTATTACCATCAACGTGCAGAGGGTTTGCCGGTTTACTAGGGGACCAATGGTATGAGATAGATTGTTTTTACAAAGGTAAACCGCCTAGATGGTAAAGAGGATACATATCTAAGACGAAGAGGGTTAAGTAAGGTAAAAAAAGGTTTCACAGGATCACATGGGCATTTTGGATCTACCACAAGTCAGGAAAAGAAAAAGATTTAGACCTAAAAGGAAAAAAGGTTGGTCCCAAAACAGTTCATAAAGGACTAGATCAGTTTTTTGCGCATAAGGGTTTGTGGTGGTAACAGAAGATTAGCCATGGCATGGGATACGTCAAGTGTGAAGTGTCCATCTATAGACTAAGCAGGAACAGGGAAGAATAGCACCGAAGCCCCGATGAACTTCAAAGAACTGCGAAGAACAAGGAAACCCTAATGGATCTAGAAAGGAAGGAGGAAAGGACTTACTGCGGCTGCGGAAGCAGCGGAGATGTGCTGCGGAGCTCTGGTACGAACAGGTTGATGCAGCGGCCAAACGGTGAGGTAGAGGCGAGGCTTGACGATGGCGGCGGCGCTCAAGTGCGGAGACGTCGCGAGGAAGAAGAAGGGGTGAAGGGGTAACGGAAACAAAGGAAAGGGGTCCTCTGCCCCTATTTATAAGGCGAAGCGATAAAACGACAAGTGCAGGAATTGAGGAGCTCAAAAATGGATAATTAATAATGGTGTCGCCTCAATGACTGGATATGCATTAAAGAAGGTAATCTTCAGCTTCAATGAATAGATGACGTCAGGGCGGTTTGTTATGGACCTGGAACATGACGTCACAGCGGTTTACAAGATCAAAGTGAAAATGCAAAGGAGGAATTTTTCTAAGTGATGAAGATTGACATGAACCAGTTCAAACCAATCTGGAGCCTAATGTTAGGGATATTACTACTGGACGTAAACCGGCCAGGAATAGACGAATTAGCTTTATGAAGATTAGAAGCCCATGAAGACATAAGAATGATGACGCTTTACGAAGGCCCAAGGCACAGAGGCGAGTTAAGGCCTGTAGATGTAAGCCGACTTAATTGTATAACTTGCTTTGTAAGATAGGAAGTGTGGAGACCGAACCGGACACGTTTATGGTCCGGCTTCGGGACTCTGTAAACCGGCGGGCGTCAACCTGTGTATATAAAGGGACGACCCGGCGGCGGTTGAGGGACGGACAACAACTCGAGAGCCAAACAAAGCGGATTCGCTCCTTGGCCTTCGAAACCCTAGCAATACCAATCACAACTAGATGTAGGCTTTTACCTTCATCGAAGGGGCCGAAGTAGTATAAACTTCCCGTGTCCCCTTGTCCGGTTTAACCCCTTTAAGCTAACCCGTTGCGATGGCTCCACGACTAATTCCTTTCACAAGGACATCTGCCGTGACAAACCCACGACACACACCGTGCTCAAAAAGATACAAGTGAAGCACTAGAGCAAGTCCATAGCTCATAAAAATTTAAGTGAAGCATATAGAGCAATTCTAACAAGTCATGGCATAATTTTGGCTCTCTCAAATAGGTGTGTCCAGCAAGGAATTAAGACTTAAAACACAAAATAAAACAAGCAAAGACTCATATCATACAAGACGCTCCAAGCAAAACACATAGTATGTGACGAATAAAAATATAGCTTCGAGTAAAATACCGATGGTCGTTAGAAGAAAGAGGGGATGCCACTCGGGGGCATCCGCAAGCTTAGTTGCTTGCTCTCTTTTGGATAATAACTTGGGATGCTGGGGCATCCCCAAGCTTAGGCTCTTCTTACTCCTTATTCCTTCATCCATCATAAGATAACCCAAAACTTGAAAACTTCAATCACACAAAACTCAACAAAAGTCTTCATGAGATCCGTTAGTATAAGAAAACCAATCACTACTAGAAGTTCTGTAGTAAACCAACTCATATTTTGTTCTTGCATTATATCTATTGTATTCCAACTTTTCTATGGCAAAAACTCATCAAAGGAAACCATAGAGCCATCAAAACAAGCAGACAACACAAAGAAAACAGAATCTGTGAAAACAGAACAGTATGTAGCAATCTGGATATTTCGAATACTTCTGTAACTGCAAAAACTCTGAAAAATTAGGACGGCCTGAGCAATTTGTATATAGATCTTCTGAAAAAGGAATGGGTATTTTATCGCTCTCTCGTTACAAATGATAATTATTTCCGCGAGTGCAAAAGTTTCTGTTTTTTCAGCAAGATCAAACAACTATCACCCCAGAAGATTCTAAAGGCCTCACTTCGCACAAACACTACTTAAAACACAAAAAGCATAATAATAACAGTAGCATAATTTTGCTAACACTCAAAAACAGGAAGAAAAAAGCAAAAATAAATTTTATTCATTGGGTTACCTCCCAACAAGTGCTATAGTTTTACGCCCTTAGCTAGGCATAAAGAAAGGATCTACGTTTTGTCATCCTTCTTAATTCCCTTAGAGGTATTTTCATCATGGGGTTTTGCAAAAACAACATAAAACATATTATCCATAGAAACCTTAGCATTATTAAGTTGCCCATTGTCATAACTACGTTGATTTCATGCAATAATCCAAGAATGATGTTGATTAACATTATTAAAAACTTGTTGAATTACATCTAGCATTGGGACTTCCTTTTTAAGATTATCATCAAAGATCTTATTGTCCCTAAGCAAATGTCTTAACGCATAATCATTCTAAAGAATTTCATCTATTACAGGCTTTTCACGATTCATACCATAAAAATCAAAGATTTCCCTAGCTTCTCGTATTATGTAGTGAAATTCATTCATAAGAATGAGAGTGGCTAACTTTTTAGCTTTTGGATTCTTTATAACTGGAACCTCAAAAAACAGTCTTCGCAAAGTAGGATGAGTATGGATAAATTTACTTTCGAGTTTCAGAACTAGTGCTGAAATAGCATCCGCATAAGATCTAGTGTAGGAGCATCATCAAGACTTAGATTTCCCACACAATTGAAAAATTCTTAGATACGTTCCCTTCCCATAACATTCCTGATAACCCACAAGTATAGGGGATCGCAACAGTTTTCAATAAGTAAGAGTGTCGAACCCAACGAGGAGCTAAAGGCAGAACAAATATTCCCTCAAGTTCTATCGACCACCGATACAACTCTACGCACGCTTGACGTTCGCTTTACCTAGAACAAGTATGAAACTAGAAGTACTTTGTAGGTGTTTTTGGATAGGTTTGCAAGAATATAAAGAGAGCGTAAATAAAAAGTATGGAATGTTTAGATAAAGACACAACTAAGTTAGTTTTAGTAGAGAGCTTGTTGTTACGAGAAAGTTATTTGTCCCTAGGCAATCGATAACTAGACCGGTAATCATTATTGCAATTTTATATGAGGGAGATGCATAAGCTAACATACTTTCTCTACTTAGATCATATGCCCTTATGATTGGAACTCTAGCAAGCATCCGCAACTACTAAAGATCATTAAGGTAAAATCCAACCGTAGCATTAAAGCATCAAGTCCTCTTTATCCCATACGCAACAACCCCCTTACTCGGGTTTGTATTTCAGTCACTCACGCAACCCACTATAAGCGAATCATGAATGTATTGCAACACCCTACAGCAGGAATCCCTCATGCTTGCGCGACACGAAGATTCAAATATTATTCATAGATAGACTTGATCATAAACCCACAATTCATCAGTCTCAACAAACACACCGCAAAAAGAAGATTACATCGAATAGATCTCCACAAGAGAGGGGGAGAACATTGTATTGCGATCCAAAAAGAGAGAAGAAGCCATCTAGCTACTAACTATGGACCCGTAGGTCTAAGGTAAACTACTCACACTTCATCGGAGAGGCTATGGTGTTGATGTAGAAGCCCTCCGTGATCGATGCCCCCTCCGGCGGATCTCCGAAACAGGCCCCAAGATGGGATCTCATGGATGTAGAAAGTTACAGTGGTGGAATTAGGGTTTTGGCTCCATATCTGATCGTTTGGGGGTATGTGGATATATATAGGAGGAATGAGTACGTCGGTGGACCAACAGGGGGCCCACGAGGGTGGAGGGCGCGCCTGGTGGGGGTGGGCGCGCCCCCTACCTCGTGCCCTCCTGTTTCATTTCTTGACGTAGGGTCCAAGTGTCCCTGGTCTTATTCGTTGAGAAAATCACGTTCCCGAAGGTTTCATTCCATTTGGACTCCGTTTGATATTCCTTTTCTTCGAAACCCTAAAACAGGCAAAAACAGCAATTCTGGGCTGGGCCTCTGGTTAATAGGTTAGTCCCAAAAATAATATAAAAGTGGATAATAAATCCCAATAATGTCCAAAACATTAGATAATATAGCATGGAGCAATCAAAAATTATAGATACGTTGGAGACGTATCAAGCATCCCCAAGCTTAATTCCTGCTCGTCCTCGAGTAGGTAAATGATAAAAATAGAATTTTTGATGCGGAGTGCTACTTGGCATAATTTTAATGTAATTCTTCTTAATTGTGGTATGAATATTCATATCCAAAAGATTCAAGACAAAATTTCATATTGACATAGAAAATAATAATACTTCAAGCATACTAACAAAGCAATTATGTCTTCTCAAAATAGCATGGCTAAAGAAAGTTATCCCTACAAAATCATATAGTCTGGCTATGCTCTATCTTCACCACACAAAATATTTAAATCATGCACAACCCCGATGACAAGCCAAGCAATTGTTTCATACTTTTGACATTCTAAAAACTTTTTCAATCTTCACGCAACACATGAGCGTGAGCCATGGATATAGCACTATAGGTGGAATAGAATGGTGGTTGTGGAGAAGACAAAATGGGGAAGATAGTCTCACATCAACTAGGCGTATCAACAGGCTATGGAGATGCCCATCAATAGATATCAATGTGAGTGAGTACGGATTGCCATGCAACAGATGCACTAGAGCTATAAGTATATGAAAGCTCAAAAAGAAACTAAGTGGGTGTGCATCCAACTTGCTTGCTCATGAAGACCTAGGGCAATTTGAGGAAGCCTGTCATTGGAATATATAAGCCAAGTTCTATAATGAAAGATTCCCACTAGTATATGAAAGTGATAACATGAGAGAATCTCTACTATGAAGATCATGGTGCTACTTTGAAGCACAAGTGTGGTAAAAGGATAGTAACATTGTCCCTTTTCTCCTCTTCTCTCATTTTTTTATTTGGGCCTTTTCTCTTTTTTTCTTTTTTATGGCTTCTTTTCTTTCTCCTTTTTTTATTTTTCGTCCGGAGTCTCATCCCGACTTGTGGGGGAATCATAGTCTCCATCATCCTTTCCTCACTGGGACAATGCTCTAATAATGATGATCATCACACTTATATTTTTCTTACAACTCAACAATTACAACTCGATACTTAGAACAAAATATGACTCTATGTGAATGCTTCCGGCGGTGTACCGGGATATGCAATGACTCATGAGTGACATGTATGAAAGAATTATGAATGGTGGCTTTGCCACAAATACGATGTCGACTACATGATCATGCTAAGCAATATGACAATGATGGAGTGTGTCATAATAAATGGAACGGTGGAAAGTTGCATGGCAATATATCTTGGAATGGCTATGGAAATGCCATAATAGGTAGGTATGGTGGCTTTTTTGAGGAAGGTATATGGTGGGTGTATGATACCGGCGAAAGGTGCACGGTATTAGAGAGGCTAGCAAAGGTGGAAGGGTGAGAGTGCGTATACTCCATGTACTCAACATTAGTCCTAAAGAACTCATATACTTATTGCAAAAATCTACAAGTTATCAAAGCAAAGTATTACGCGCATGCTCCTAGGGGGATATATTGGTAGGAAAAGACCATCGCTCGTCCCCGACCGCCACTTATAAGGAAGACAATCAATAAATAAATCATGCTCCGACTTCATCACATAAGGGTTCACCATACGTGCATGCTACGGGAATCACAAACATCAACACAAGTATTTCTCAAATTCACAACTACTCAACTAGCATGACTTTAATATCACCATCTCCATATCTCATAACAATTATCAAGTACCAAACTTATCATAGTATTCAACACACTCATAAGAAAGTTTTATTATTAATCCTGTATACCAAGCATATTAAGATTTTAAGAAAATTACCATGCTATTTAAGACTCTCAAAATAATCTAAGTGAAGCATGAGAGATCAATAGTTTCTATAAAACAAATCCACCCCCGTGCTCTAAAAGATATAAGTGAAGTACTAGAGCAAAATTATATAACTCAAAAGATATAAGAGAAGCACATAGAGTATTCTAACAAATTCTAAATCATATATGGCTCTCTCAAAAGGTGTGTACAGCAAGGATGATTGTGGTAAACTAACAAGCAAAGACTCAAATCATACACGATGCTCCAAGCAAAACACATATCATGTGGTAAATAAAAATATAGCTCCAAGTAAAGTTACCGATAGAAGTAGGAGAAAGAGGGGATGCCTTCCGGGACATCCCCAAGCTTTGGATCTTGCCACTCCTTGTTCCATAATCCATCAAATCTTTACCCAAAACTTGAAAACTTCACAACACAAAACTTAAAGTAGAAAATCTCGTGAGCTCTGTTAGCGAAAGAAAATAAAAGCTCACTTCAAGGTACTGTAATGAACTCATTCTTTATTTATATTGGTGTTATACCTACTGTATTCCAACTTATCTATGGTTTATAAACTATTTTACTAGCCATAGATTCATCAAAATAGGCAAATAACACATGAAAAACAGAATCTGTCAAAAACAGAACAGTCTGTAGTAATCTGTATCTAGAGCAAGATCTGGAACCCCAAAAATTCTAAAATAAATTTCTGGACGTGAGGAATTTATCTATTTATCATCCTAAAAAATAATTAACTAAATATCACTCTCCAAATAAAAATGACAGCAGTTCTCGTGAGCGCTAAAGTTTCTGTTTTTTACAGCAAGTTCAACAAGACTTTCCCCAAGTCTTCCCAACGGTTCTACTTGGCACAAACACTAATTAAACACAAAAAACACAACCAAAACAGAGGTTAGATAAATTATTTATTACTAAACAGGAGAAAAAAAATCAAGGAATAAAAATAAAATTGGGTTGCCTCCCAACAAGCGCTATCGTTTAACGCCCCTAGCTAGGCATAACAAGCAAGAATAGATCTAGGTATTGCCATCTTCGGTAGGCAATTCTTCAATGAGGCATCTACCATCTTTAGGAATTTCTTTCTTTTTATTGATTATCAAACTTTTAGGCATAAGATCGAAAAATTCATTTGTAACAAATGGTTCCTTAATGATAGCAAAAAGATTGGGATGAACACTTATAGATTTGAGATCCACATTTTCCTTACTAGATGATTCACCCTTATTTTTAGGAACGTACATAAGCTTGGCAACTTTAGTGGAAGGACTTGGAGTATTCTTTACGGAAGAAAAAGTGGTTCCCAAGTTGGTAATAATATTCTCAAGTTTATCGATCCTAATGGAATCGTGATTTATTTTCTCATTAACTATGGGTTCCTTTTCTTTAATATCTTTCAAAGTAACTGCTACTTTAGATCCATATTGAGAGATTCGAATGTGGATCTTTTTATCCAAATTTTCAATTAACTCTACAGTAGCAACCTTATTTTCAATAATCTCAAGCCTTTGCATTACATGCTCCAAAGTTAATATAGTTCCATTAACCAAGAGAGGGGGTGAGCCAAATAAATATAACATAGCATTATAAGAATCAAAAGTATGGCTACCCAAAAAGTTCCCTCCGGTAATAGTATCAAGAACATAACAGTGACAAGGAGTAATGCCTACATAAAAATTGCGAAGGAGAATGGTAGTAGATTGCTTCCTAGTAGATCTATTTGAGCATTGCAAATTCTATACCAAGCATCTTTTAGATTTTCACCCTCCCTTTGCTTAAAATTTAGAATTTCATTCTCGGGAGACAATGGAGAAGATAAGGGAGTAGCCATAATGACAAGCAAACAAACTAACACACAAGCAAACAAAAAGCAAGCGAACAAAAAGAGGCAAATAGAGAGGGAGGATAGAGAGAGAGGGCGAATAAAACGGCAAGGGTGAAGTGGGGGAGAGGAAAACGAGAGGCAAATGGCAAATAATGTCATGCGGGAGATAAGGGTATGTGATGGGTACTTGGTACGTTGACTTTTGCATAGACCTCCCCGGCAATGGCGCCAGAAATCCTTCTTGCTACCTCTTGAGCACTGCATTGGTTTTCCCCGAAGAGGAAGGGATGATGCAGCAAAGCAGCGTAAGTATTTCCCTCAGTTTTTGAGAACCAAGGTATCAATCCAGTAGGAGGCTACGCGCGAGTCCCTCGTACCTGCACAAAACAAATAAATCCTCGCAACCAACGCAAATAGGGGTTGTCAATCCCTATAGGGACACTTACGAGAGTGAGATCTGATAGATATGATAAGATAATTTTTTTGGTATTTTTATGATAAAAGATGCAAAGTAAAATAAAGGTAAAGTAAATATCAAAGGAAATAACTAAGTAGTAGGAGATTAATATGATGAAGATAGACCCGGGGGCCATAGGTTTCACTAGTGGCTTCTCTCGAGAGCATAAGTATTCTACGGTGGGTGAACAAATTACTGTTGAGCAATTGACAGAATTGAGCACAGTTATGAGAATATCTAGGTATGATCATGTATATAGGCATCACGTCCGAGACAAGTAGACCGACTCCTGCCTGCATCTACTACTATTACTCCACTCATCGACCGCTATCCAACATGCATCTAGAGTATTAAGTTAAAAACAGAGTAACGCCTTAAGCAAGATGACATGATGTAGAGGGATAGACTCATGCAATATGAAGAAAACCCCATCTTGTTATCCTCGATGGCAACAATACAATACGTGCCTTGCTTCCCTTACTGTCACCGGGAAAGGACACTGCAAGATTGAAACCAAAGCTAATCGCTTCTCCAATTGCAAGAAAGATCAATCTAGTAGGCCAAACCAAACTGATAATTCGAAGAGACTTGCAAAGATAACCAATCATACATAAAAGAATTCAGAGAAGATTCAAATATTATTCATAGATAGACTTGATCATAAACCCACAATTCATCGGTCTCAACAAACACACCGCAAAAAGAAGATTACATCGAATAGATCTCCACAAGAGAGGGGGAGAACATTGTATTGAGATCCAAAAAGAGAGAAGAAGCCATCTAGCTACTAACTATGGACCCGTAGGTCTGAGGTAAACTACTCACACTTCATCAGAGAGGCTATGGTGTTGATGTAGAAGCCCTCCGTGATCGATGCCCCCTCCGGCGAAGCTCCGGAACAGGCCCCAAGATGGGATCTTGTGGATACAGAAAGTTACGTCGTAGGAATTTGGGTTTTGGCTCCGTATCTTATCGTTTGGGTGTACGTGGATATATATAGGAGGAAGGAGTATGTCGGTGGAGCAACAGGGGGCCCACGAGGGTGGAGGGTGCGCCTGCTGGGGGTGGGCGCGCCCCCCTACCTCGTGCCCTCCTGTTTCGTTTCTGGATGTAGGGTCCAAGTCTCCCTGGTCTTATTCGTTGAGAAAATCACGTTCCCGAAGGTTTCATTCCGTTTGGACTCCGTTTGATATTCCTTTTCTTCGAAACCGTAAAACAGGCAAAAAAAACAGCAATTCTGGGCTGGGCCTCCGGTTAATAGGTTAGTCCCAAAAATAATATAAAAGTGGATAATAAAGCCCAATAATGTCCAAAACAGTAGATAATATAGCATGGAGCAATCAAAAATTATAGATATGTTGGAGACGTATCAAGGTGCTGCGGTGCGAGGAAGCGACACCGTCGCCAGGGCTTGGGAGACCACGGGTTCCGGAGCAGCTGGGACCTCGTCAGCCGCACCAAGCGCCGGCACCTCCGGAGCCAGCGGGGCCATGGGGGATGATTCCACGCAGCGATGTTCCTCTTGGCCCCGCAAGGACGACCGGGCTGGGGAGATGTGGGCGCTGCTGCCTCCTTTCTCTGCGGAGCGAGACACGGCCGCCGTATCCTCCTTCCTCTTCTTCGCCGAAGATGCCGGCCTGATCAACCAAGGGCGAGCGTCAGGAAATAACAAGTACCGGCAGGGATAAAGCGAAGCTCGAGACACCTACCAGTCCATCGCGAAGTACTCCACCTTTCGCTTGTGAAGCTTGAAGCTTGACAGCATCGGGACCTCAAGGGCAGGCGTTCGGGCTCCGGCGGCGCCAGGCGGTGCGAAGGCAGAACCGGATCCAGCCCTAGGAGGTGTTGGGGTGGAGGCGGCACCAGGGACCACCAGCGACGACCTACCCTTCGTCGGGATGAGGGGTTGCTCCCTCTCCCCTTGGTAGGCATCGGCTTCGGCATCATAAGGAAGGGCGCGGAGAATCTCGGCCTTGCTCAGAGGGGAAGTCTCCCCCACCTCTTCCAGGGTCTTCTCTGAGTCCACCTCCTCTTCCTCCTCTCCGCGGGACTCGCCAGAAGACACCTCCATCGGCTTTTGCGCCATAGGAGCTCCCGGAAGCGCTTGCGGCACCAGCCCGCGCGCATCAAAAGTCGGCCTGGAGGCGATGAATTCCTCGTGGTCCCTGCGTTGGAACAGGGGAACGAAGGCGCTAGGCGGGTACTCCAGGTTGTCCCCGACTATGAGGCGTAGGATGGCGTCCAATTCATCGCCAGGAAGGTCCCCTGGCCTCAGGCGGGTCTTGTTTTCCTCTTCTTCGAGCTCCCAGAGGGGGCGCGCACGCGCCTGGAGTGGGGCAACCCGCAGCATCAAGAACTCCCTTATGAGCATCGCCCCCATTATCTTGGCCGCCCTCGCGTTGCCCGGCTTTAGGTCGGTCATCGTCTGCCCCAACACTGACGATGCACGCTCGTTGACAAGCTCCGCCTTGGGCCACCCCTTGCCCTGTCGGGGCGCCTCCGTTGGCAACACCAGGCACGGATGGGCATGCTTGGCGTCCATCATGACCCACTTGGATCGAATGTTGTCGGCTCTCTTCCCGGTGCTCGAGTTCGAGTTGGCCTTGCTGCAGGTGACGAAATTAGCGCATCCGGAGGCGTGCTCGCCGCTGACGCAGAGGAAGAAGAAATGGCGTAGGAGTGCCACGGACGGCATCATGCCCAGGTACACGTCATAGTAGTAGGCATAGATGGACAGGAGGAGGACAGAGTTGGGATGAAGGTGCAACGCCTGCAGCCCGTAGTGGCCGAGGACTTCATAAAAGAAATCAGAGAAGGGAGGAACCAACCCAACAGCGACGCTGCTCGAGAAGAAGGGGAAGAAGGTGCTCCCCTCAGGCTCTGGCTCGTCAGACGCAAGCCGGAGCTCCGTCTTCCCCCACTCGTTGCTCTCTCCTGCTGTTAGCAGGCGCACGGAGGCGAGGCTCTTCTCCATGACGGTGGGTGCCTCAAGAGCAGGATCGTACCAAGACGGTGCCGAGGAAGTCTTGACCTTGCACGGCGCCATGAGCGGCAGATGCAGAGCAAGGCTGGGGCAGATCTGGAGGTAGCGGCGGCGAAGAGCGAGAAAGGGGATCTGGAGAGAGGCAAGGAAGAAGCAACAAAGGCAAGTGTTGCCTGTGCCAGCCTTTTGTTAGGTCCAATAGTTGCCGAGGCAGCATGGGGAAGCGGAGACGCCCACGTCCAATCAACCGCCACGCGTCAACCAAGGCCGCAGGCTTTCGGGTCCCGCGGTGCTCCGAACTTGACCCTTGGCTTCGCCGCGAAGCCAAGTCCGAGCGCACCTTGGGCCCGGGGGCTACGGTCGGTGTTCTGGGAATGGGGGTCCCCAGACTTGCCTGCCTGTGGCCCATGACGTGACCAAGCCAGCAGGACGTACGTCCCATCTTCATCAACAAGGCATCCAAGAACCTCGCGAGGGTCCAAGCCTCGCGATGCGGACGACGCAAGGCCTCCTCTGGAGTAGCCTAGCCAGGCAGGCTCACGAGGAGCGGAGATATCAAGGCGGGGCAAACCTCATGAGGCCCTCGTGACGTGATCCATGACGCACGACACCAGGCGGGCGCCAGGCGGGCGCCAGCGCGCGCAGCGTCCTTGTTTCCTCTTTGGTGCTAAGGAGGCCAGTGCAGGCGAAGAGTACCGAAGCATCAGGCAAAGGTTGCTATATTGGTGCAACAAGACCAAGACCAGGAGGATGGCAAGACGGAGGTCATCATGGAGCCCAAGACGGCGTCACCGCTAGAGCTTTTCGTAGGTGAAGACCACTTTTGTCAGGATAGCTTGTACTAGCTGTCCCCCTTGAAATTGGCCCGCCGTCATTGGCTCCCTTCCCGCTCGATATTTGGGAAGAGGACCAGGGCCTATATAAGTAGAGCTAGCCACCATAGTAGGGGCATCTGATCGCATCTCATCTCATCTCATCTCATCTTACCTTGATCCAACCCTATCGAGAGCCTACTCACAAGAACACCTCAACCTTAGGAGGCTGTTCTTCCCTTGTACTGTTCATCATCTGCCCTAGAGGCAATCCACCACCACCACACTGGAGTAGGGTATTACACCACAATGGTGTCCCGAACCAGTATAAACCCCGTGTCTTCCTGTGTTGTGAGTTCGTCGAGTTCGTGCACGAGATCTTAGCGAGCTAGGGCGTAGATCGGTAGGAAGGAAAGACTCCGCGCGCACCCCAGTGTTCGAACCTTAAGCGTTTGCCGGAACTTCACATCCGAAAATAATATTTCTTTCTCTCAAATTAATTTAAGTGAAGCAAGAGAGATTTTTTTACTAATTCTCAAATAAATCTAAGTGAAGAAAGAGAGAATTTCTTCAAAAATAATAAAGCACACCGTGCTCAAAAAGATACAAGTGAAGCACTAGAGCAAGTCCATAGCTCATAAAAATTTAAGTGAAGCATAGAGAGCAATTCTAACAAGTCATGACATAATTTTGGCTCTCTCAAATAGGTGTTTCCATCAAGGAATTGAGACTTAAAACACAAAATAAAACAAGCAAAGACTCATATCATACAAGACGCTCCAAGCAAAACACATAGTATGTGACGAATAAAAATATAGCTTAGAGTAAAATACCGATGGTCGTTAGAAGAAAGAGGGGAAGCCACTCAGGGGCATCCGCAAGCTTAGTTGCTTGCTCTCTTTTGGATAATAGCTTGGGATGCCGGGGAATCCCTGAGCTTAGGCTCTTCTTACTCCTTATTCCTTCATCCATCATAAGATAACCCAAAACTTGAAAACTTCAATCACACAAAACTCAACATAAGTCTTCATGAGATCCGTTAGTATAAGAAAACAAATCACTACTATAAGTGCTGTAGTAAACCAATTCATATTTTGTTCTTGCATTATATCTATTTTATTCCAACTTTTCTATGGCAAAAACTCATCAAAGGAAACCATAGGGCTATCAAAACAAGCAGACAACACAAAGAAAAGAGAATCTGTGAAAACAGAACAATATGTAGCAATCTGGATATTTCGAATACTTCTGTAACTGCAAAAACTCTGAAAAATTAGGACATGCTGAGCAATTTGTATATAGATCTTCTGCAAAAGGAATGGGTATTTTATCGCTCTCTGGTTACAAATGAGAATTATTTCCGCGAGCGCAAAAGTTTCTGTTTTTTCAGCAAGATCAAACAACTATCACTCAAGAAGATCCTAAAGGCTTCACTTGGCACAAACACTACCTAAAACACAAAAAGCATAATAATAACAGTAGCATAATTTTGCTAACACTCAAAAATAGGAGGCAAAAAGCAAAAATAAATTTTATTCATTGGGTTGCCTCCCAACAAGCGTTATAGTTTTACGCCCTTAGCTAGGCATAAAGCAAGGATCTACATTTTGTCATCCTTCTTAATTCCCTTAGAGGTATTTTCATCATGGGCTTTTGCAAAAACAACATAAAACATATTATCCATAGAAACCTTAGCATTATTAAGTTGCCCATTGTCATAACCATGTTGATTTCATGCAATAATCAAAGAATGATGTTGATTAACATTATTAAAAACTTGTTGAATTACATCTAGGATTGGGACTTCCTTTTTACGATTCTCATCAAAGATCTTATTGTCCCTAAGGAAATGTCTTAACGCATAATCATTGTAAAGAATTTCATCTATTACAGGATTTTCACGATTCATACCATAAAAATCAAAGATTTCCCTAGCTTCCCGTATTATGTAGTCAAATTCATTCATAAGAACGAGAGTGGCTAACTTTTTAGCTTTTGGATTCTTTATAACTGGAACCTCAAAAAACAGTCTTTGCAAAGTAGGATGAGTACGGATAAATTTACTTTCGAGTTTCAGAACTAGTGCTGAAATAGCATCCGCATAAGATCTAGTATAGGATCATCATCAAGACTTAGGTTTCCCACACAATTGAAAAATTCTTAGATACGTTCCCTTCCCAAAACATTCCTGATAACCCACAAGTATAGGGGATCACAACCATTTTCAATAAGTAAGAGTGTCGAACCCAACGAGGAGCTAAAGGCAGAACAAATATTCCCTCAAGTTCTATCGACCACCGATACAACTCTACGCACGCTTGACGTTTGCTTTACCTTGAACAAGTATGAAACTAGAAGTACTTTGTAGGTGTTTTTGGATAGGTTTGCAAGAATATAAAGAGAGCGTAAATAAAAAGTGGGGGCTGTTTAGATAAAGACACAACTAAGTTAGTTTTAGTAGAGAGCTTGTTGTTACGAGAAAGTTATTTGTCCCTAGGCAATCGATAACTAGACTGGTATTCATTATTGCAATTTTATATGAGGGAGAGGCATAAGCTAACATACTTTCTCTACTTGGATTATATGCACTTATGATTGGAACTCTAGCACGCGTCCATAACTACTAAAGATCATTAAGGTAAAACCCAATCATAGCATTAAAGCATCAAGTCCTCTTTATCCCATACGCAACAACCCCCTTACTCGGGTTTGTGTTTCAGTCACTCACGCAACCCACTATAAGCGAATCATGAACGTATTGCAACACCCTACAACGGGAATCCCTCACGCTTGTGCAACACGGAGAGCACCATAGGACAGCACCAATAATAAAACATGCAACTCAAACCAATCACGATCATCAAATAACCCATAGGACAAAACCAATCATGTTTTGCGTATTGTCCATCATGAATTTGATGCTACTGTTTGAGTAATATGCTAATGTCTTCCTATCATTTCTCACTAAGCTAATGAAGGTTTCACCTTGTTCCTACTTGTGCAAACAGGGATCATATTGTGCCAATCATACATTTTAGTGGGACCACACAAGACAATACAATGAACTGTATCCCAGCCAGTGCTTTAACTCTGCTAGAAGTTCTTGATAATCTTTCGATATAATCTCAGCACTAGTAAACAAGAGTGATTTCAGCCATACATTTGAAGTGCATAAAAATATATACTATTGTGTGATTCCAGTGAGTGCTTTATCATCTCTTATGGGACTACATGAATAAGCTTTTTTTCTCAGGTTGGTACGGACCTAAGGCCTTTATCCATATTAGTTTGCTGTCATCTCTATTTGTATCGTGCTACTGTCATGAGAAACTCCTTTATATTTGCATGTTAAAGTTTTGCAACCTATGATAAATGGCAATGCTTTGAGTGTTGAGTTGAGCTAATTGGCACTGATTAAATAAACTAATACCTCTCTTTAAGCAAGACTACTATGTTGCTAACTTTACCCATTAAGATAATGAGGGTGCTTCTATTTGTTAGTGTATGTTTCATCAACTAGTCCCACTATTACAGTAATCTCACTCTCTCGATATATGTGCCAACAGGGATGCTCGATTTTGGTGGAACTGCACAAAAACTTTGGGTGCTTCATTGCCTCAACAGCTTTCGTCCTTTCCTGTCAGTCGCTAATCTCCGCTTGCTTTCTTCCTTTGCTGTCAGTCTCTTGGCTTATCTCGGCTTCCAGTCAAAGGAAATAGTAATTGATATGCTACCTCACACAGGTTGGTACTGGTCTTTATCCTGATTATTGTGCCTGTCATATGTATTGGTAATTTGGTATTGTGCTACTATTTGCCGATTTCATAAAGGAGTAATTTGGAGCCTGAACTCGCAGGCAAATCATTACATCGGGTGATTTCAGTAGAACTGCACAAAATGATCAGATGGGCAGGTACTTATGTTGCTGCTATGTACTCCAAAGTTCACTCAGACAAGCATCGATGTTGACAAGAAGTGCCTATATTCATTTGAGTATCAACCGGCGTCAACCAATTGTCAAACTCCAAGTATTAGGAGAGTGAACGCCAAAAATATTGCTTGGTGCATAGCCCAGAAAAACGCAGTCCAGTCTTTGGTCCCAACCTGTGCCTTTTGTTTATCGGCACATATGGTAGCGAACTATATGGCATGGAGTCTAAAGATTCCAGACAAGTTGGTTGACGCGTATATTCATCTGGCACTTAATCAGTCTGCACGCCAAGGATGCTCCATTTCAGTTGAACTGCACAAAAAATTTGGGTGGTTCATTTTCTCAACCGCCTCCTTTCTCGTCTGCAATGTAGAATTTTGGTGAGATACAGGACCAAGATGAGCCAGTAAACTAGTTGGATGAAAGTAGTGGCCAAGTTGCTCAAACCTCCCTCGGCACGAGGCCACTATTTGAGGATAAACCTACAAGCAAACTTTAGATTGTCTGTGCTGCCTCTTATGTACTCGAAAGTTTACTCGTACAAGAACTAATTTTAGCAAGAAGTACCTCCAATTGAACACCATTTACCAGTCTGTACCCTAGGTAATTAAAGTTCGTCCATGGATCATATTGGCTGTGATCTCAATGATTTGGATGCATAAACATACTGAACATGTGTTTATCTGAATCTTTTTGTGAATTATGTATGAATATTGTCGTGTGATCTATCAATCATTTGGATGCATAGATATGCTGAGCTTGCGTATATATGAATCTTTTGAGTTGTTGATAGTGAATGTTGGCTATGAATATGAACGTGTCCTGTGAACCTGAGTTTGATATGAATGTTTACCTTTTTTGTTGTATTTGTGTGTGAACTTATTAGTATGCCTACTGTGGGGTATAAAACGCAGGTCTCTTATAAAAGTAATGCTGTGTCCAATTTATGTTTTCCCTTCTAACCACATTATATATGCTAGCAAAAGGGCACGTGCATTGCAACGGGAAAAAATATGGCACGCACTTACGTTCTATTCTTCTTTACTGGGTCTGTCATTACATGTGTCTGGTGTAATAACATCATAAATTACCAAACTGCCTTAGGAGTTTTTGTCTCAGGCACAACAGTGAGAATGATTGACAATATGAGCATCACCAGCCTGAAGAAAGTTGTTGCTGTTATGACCGACATGGCCAAGAGGATATATGATGCACACTAACATCCAACAACAACATTTCTCATGGTTTCGGTTTTTTCCTGAACCAGTGCTATATTTGATTATTTAGCACAAAAAGTTGTAATTCTTTCACTCCAACTACGGCCAACATGGCTCGTCATTCTTCCAAAAGATGTCCCTTATGATATTTTTCAGAAAAAAGGAGTGCATTATCTCCTTGCTGTCGTCTAACTGAAGGAAACTGAATGTGAAAATTTAAGTGTATATAGATTGACCCACTCGGAGTGCATACAAAAATATTTTTATCCAAGTCGTCAGTGCCAACACCGTACCTCCAATGTCCATCTGCATCTACATGGCCAGGTCTAATCTTAAGCAAGAATAAAACTACCATGCAAACTGAGATAACAACATGTAGCCGACCCCGGGCAGTAGGTGGTCAGGGATCATCAGCAAAGAAACACGAAGTTGGCTCACGACTGCCGAGCATGGCCAGGCCCATCTCGCTCTCGTGGCTGCCGTGGTGGCTCCCGGGCCTCTCCGTGGCTCCTCCACTCCGAGTCCACAGCCCGACCTCGGCATTCCGCCTCCATCCGCCGTGCTCGTGTCCATGTCGTGCGTGGTGTAGAGGTGGCCAGCGTGTGGAACATGCTGCGTCGCAGGCGTTTGCGCACCGCGCCTCCGCTTCCTCACCCCGGCGAGTGCCGGACTAAACAGCTTCGCACCGGACTGCCATTTTGTTGTACAATTTCCCTTCGTTCTCATTCTGTGTTTGTTGATTCAAGAGGCTCATTGTTGATGTGCAATTTTCCTAGGTATATAAACTGGTAGACTTTCATGTAAGCAATCGAGGTGGGATTACTCCGAGTACATGTGTGAAGATCAGGTAAGGTCTAGATACAGAAGCGTGCATGTAGGCCGAAACATGCGTGTAGGCCCAATAAGAGAATGTGGACATGGACCAATTGGATGGAAAAAGTTTTTAGTACCGCCTTGCAACAATTTTACGGACTGTCGATCAAAACTAACGGAAAAAAATTGAAAGCGTAAATTCACGGAAAGAAGCGTATTGTGACGGTGAACCCAAAGAGTCAATCCATGCTTTATTATTAGGGAAAGATTTATATTATTACTATTATCGTATATTTTATAGACTTATATATACATTATAAAAACATCCCACATGTTATTAACTTATAAAAGTAAATGTTTAACGGAAGTTGGCAAGGAAAATCCTGGTTGTTTTTGACTCACAGGCAAGGAAAATCCTAGTGATTGCGTACAAAAGCTTGCGAAGATTTTAAGGACCAATTTAATAATAAAGCGCTCATTTTTATTTTGAGCAATAACTCGCTAATTTCTTAATTATATATATATATATATATAATGTGCCTCTCCGGTTTATTCTTTGATATTAATTTCTCCTTCTAACATAACATTATATATATAACGAGCCCACCTAATACGTGTATTTCAAGGAAGTGCAAATGGGCTGGGATTTCTTAGAAAATATAAATGGGCCTGATTGACGCGAAATTATTTGTTCACCCAGCCCAGCAAATGGACTATACATTCTAGAAAACATGGGTTAAATATATGCCACATTTTTGCAGGCTGACATGTGGGCCAATAGGTCGAAGCCTACGCAGGGCGTCGTCAACCTGGTCAACAAATGATTGTGTCATCCACGGCCATTGGATTTATATCCAACAACCGGCATGAACCTTGAATCTCTCGTCTTCTTCCTCCAGCGTCGCCGGGACCTCCTGGTCCGGCCTCCGGTGGCTAGCGGCTCTGCTTAGCACGCATCGCTGCGAAGCGCTACCCCACCGCCGGCCAGGCTATCCCTCCACCCCACGACACCTCGTGTTATTCTCCACAGACCATAGCCCCACGCCGCAACAGAACTAGTTATAACCCTTCTCCTCCTCTCAATCTGCGACTCCACTGCCGCGTTTTCCCATCTTCGAGTCGTTCCCGTCCGGGGCCTCGCCGTCGTCCACCTCCTCGCTGCGTTCGGTGCAGCATGGTCAACAAACGAGAGTCATCGGAAGAGGATTGTACGTGGAGAGCCTGACGGCTGGGACCCATGAGGTCCATGGTCGCACGCAAGGAAAGTTCCTCCTTATTAAGCTGAAAAAATGTTTCCTCCACCTGACAGCTGGGACCCACCGGCTGTATCTTCGCACGGAAGGAAGTGCCTCCTTGTTTTGCGAAAAAATTATTCATCCCATTGACAGCTGGGACCCGTCAGATTTGGTGACTGACTTGTGGGCCTACTAAGCGGACATGTACGCACGTCTTTGTCAAATTAATCAACAAATGATTCTAGCAGCTGGACCGTTGGATGTTAATCCAACAGCCGTGCTCCTTCTTCAACCTCTGTTCTTGCTCCTGTCTCCCGTGGGCGGCACCGCGGCTGCGCTGCCGCGCACCCGAACCAGTGAAGTTTCCCACTCCTCTCCATCTGCGACTCCACTGCCCCGTCTTCCCCATCTCCAGGTCATTCTAGTGTGGGTGCGCTCGGCACGGTGTGATCAACGTGGTCAACAACCGAGAGTCATTGGAAGATGACTGTACGTGAGAGGCTGATAGTGGGGACGCACCACACCCATGGACGCATGCATGCAACGGAACACGGTGAGGTCAACATGGTCAAGGAACAAATTCCATCGGAACTATACTATACGTGGAGAGTCTTAGCTGGGTCCACGGCCGCAGCAAGTAAGTGCCCCCTTATTACGCGGAAAATAATGATTCCTCCAAGTGACAGCAGGGACCCACTGGACGGGCCACCGTATTTTGCGAAAAAATCGTTTGCCCCCTGACTGCTGGGACCAACTTGACGGGCCATCGTATTTCACGAAAAAAATGTGCCCCCGCTGTCAGCTCGGACCCACCGGAAGTGCCTCCTTATTATGCACAAAAAAATGAATACTCCCCCGGCTAGCTGGGACCCACCTTGGTGGGAGGCTGACTTGTGGGCCTACTAAGTTGACGGGGACGAAGGGCTTTGTCAACTTAGTCAATATGAACGATTCTAGCTCCAGTGACCGTACGATGTCCATCCAATGGCCGTAGTGCTTCTTCAACCTCTGGTCTTCTTGCTCCAGCCGCCCAAAGCAGCGCCGGTCGTGCCGCATGCTCCTGCCTCCCGTGGCCGGTTGTGCTGCCGGGGAGGCCTCACCGCCCCCTACTATTCCCACCGCTGGCCAGGCCCTGCGGCGACGGCAGCCTCACACCGCAGCCGAACCAGTGAACCCTCGTACTCCTCTCCGCGCAGGCTTCCACTGCCGCGTCTTCTCCGGCTCCGCGTTGTCCCCTTCCTAGGCCTTGCCGTCATCCACCGCCGTGGTGCTCTCCGCGCGGCGTGGTCAACGTGGTCAAGGAACGATTTCCATAAAAAGAGTACTGTACGTGGAGAGGCTGACAGCTGGGTCCACGGCCACAACCCAATTTTTTTGTGATTTGCCAAGTAAGTCACTTTGTCAGGCCTGTTGGGCTGCAAATCTTTCAGGACAAGGAGAGCTTTCATTCGGCTGGCCGAGAAAATGGCCCATCAGTAATGAGAAATGGGCTGTACATTTTTAAAACACATCAAACCGACAATAAGTTTCAAATATCTTTTTTCATTTCGAGATTTTAAATTACATTAATTTTTATGCGTGGAGAATTTGTTGGATTTTATATTGATATACATTTATTTTTAAAATCAGTTTGAATGTGAGTCGAAATTTCGGGATTAAAACCAGTTCGGACCGCACCGAAATATGCAAAATTTCATAAAATTTTTTAACCGTGGCCACAATATGGGCTGTAATGCTAACAAAAAGAATATGGGATCCAAAAAAACCTTAAGAATTAGCAAATGGGTTGTAAATTATTAGAAATAATGGCAGATGGGTTGTATGCTATTTTCCATAGATTTGAGGCTTTCCTAAAGAAAAGGTTGACGCATAAGCAGTGACTGTTGGATGTCCATCAAACGGCCGTCGTGCTTCTTCAATCTCTACTCTTCCTGCTCCAGCCGCTCAAACAAGCCTCGGCGGGACTGCCTGCTCCCTCCTCCCGCGGCCGGCTGTGCTGCCATGCAGTCCTCACCACCCCACCGTACTCCCATCGCTGGCCTAGCCATCCCTCTACCCACCCACACCTGTTGTTATTCTCCGGCGACGGCAGACGAACCAGTAAACCCTCGCACTGTCGTACTCCCCTCCATGTGGGAAACAACTGTCGAGTCTTCCCTGCCTCCGTGTCATTCCCTTCCTAGGCCTCGCCGTGATCCACCGCCGTGGTGCTCTCGGCGGCCTGGTCAACATGGTCAACGACCGACATGCATCTAAAGTGGACTGTACGTGGAGAGGCCGATAGCTGGGTCCACGGCCGCACGCAAGGAAATGCCTCCTTATTACATGCAAAATAATGATTCCTCCACCTGACATCAGGGACCCACCAAAAGGGCCTCTGTATTTCGCGAAAAAAAAACGTTACCGCCGCTGACAGCTCGGACCCACCAGCTATATCTTAGCATGCAAGGAAGTGCCTCCTTATTACGCACAAAAAAATGAATACTCCCCCTGTTAGCTGGGACCCAGTATAGTGGCAGGCTGACTTGTGGGCCTACTAAGTTGATGGGGATGGAGGGCTTTGTCAACTTAGTCAATATGCACGATTCTAGCTCCAGTGACCGTACGATGTCCATCCAACGGCCGTAGTGCTTCTTCAACCTCTGGTCTTCTTGCTCCAGCCACCCAAACCAGCGCCGGTCGTGCCTCGTGCTCCTGCCTCACGTGGCCGGCTGCGATGCGACGGAGGCCTCACCGCCCCCTACTACTCCCACCGCTTGCCAGGCCATCCCTCTACTCACCCACACCCCCTGTTATTCTGCGGCGACGGCAGCCTCACACCGCAGCGAACCAGTGAACCCTCGTACTCCTCTACGCGTGGGCATCCACTGCCGCGTCTTCCCCGGCTTTGCGTCGTCCCCTTCCTAGGCCTCGCCGTCAACCACCGCCCTGGTGCTCTCGGCGCGGCGTGGTCAACGTGGTCAAGGAACGGCTTCCATCGGACGTGGACTGTACGCGGAGAGGCTGACAGCTGGGTCCACGGCCGCAGCAAGGAAGTGCCTTCTTATTACGTGCAAAATAATTATTCCTCCACCTGACAGTGGGGACCCACCGGACGGGCCACCGTATTTCACAAAAAAAACGTTTGCCCCTGACTGCTGGGACCAAGCAGCTACATCTTCGCACACAAGGAAGTGCGTCCGGGCAAAAAAACAATTCGCCCCCCTGACTTCTAGGACCCTCCAGCTACATCTTCGCAGGCAAGGAAGTGCCTGACAGTTGGGACCCACCTGGTCGAAGCGTACATAGCATTGTCATTCTGGTCGCGAACGTGTACGTACATATATACTGGTGGATGTAGAGGCGCGCATGTGTCGTAGTAGAGGCATGTACGTGTCGTAGTAGAGGCGCGCACGTAGCATGTACACGTACGTACAACGGCCAGGGTGCAAGAAAGAAAATACGGCCACATATGTGTACATACGGGCAGGGTCTCGAATGCTTACTCGCGCATACGTACGGCCTGGGCTTGTGTACATGGCTGGGTCGGAACGGAGAAACAACGTCGTCGTCGTGTTCATGGGGAGGCAACGGAATGCGTTGTGTTCATGGGGAGGCAACAGAATGCGTCGTGTTTATCGGGAGGTAACGAAACGCGTGGGAGCCAACCGGCTGGGTCGGAACGGAATGCGTGGTCGTGTTCATCTCCAACGAGGCCTGGCGTACCGCGCAATGGAGGAAACGGACCTCCTATGTTCGGAACGGGGTCCTGTTGATCGGGAGGGGTCTGGCGTACCGCAAAACAGAGGAAACGGACCTCGTACGGTCGAAACGGGGGTCCTGTTGATCGGGAGGGGTGTGGCGTACCGCAAAACGGACCTCCTACGGTCGAAATGGGGGTCCTGTTGATCAGGAGGGGTGTGGCGTACCGCAAAACGGACGAAACGGACCTCCTACGGTCGAAATGGGGGTCCTGTTCATCGGGAGGGGTGTGGCGTACCGCAAAACGGGAATCCACGGGATACTGTTCATCTCCGCCATCGACCTCCTCCAGCCTCCACGGGCTACCGTCGACCTCCTCCAGCCTCCACGGGCTCCTGTTCATCCAGCCTCCACCGCGCGCTACTCCACCGGCTACTGTTCAACCACCCCTCCACGGGCACCCCTCCACCGTCTAATGTTCATCCAGCCCTCCACACCACGGGGTCCTGTTCAACCACCCCTCGACGGGCACCCCTCCACCGTCTAATGTTCATCCAGCCCTCCACCACACCATAGGGTCCTGTTAATCCAGAGGCAACGCCACCGCTCACTGTTCATCCAAACCCCCCCGTAACACTCACTGTTCATCCCATCGAACGGCTTCAGTTAGCAGCAGTAGCAAAGGAATCGCTCGATTGGGTTCAGTTAACAGCCATCGATCGACCGCTCGGGTTCAGTAACGCGTAGCCTGCAGTGCAATCGCTCAGGTTCAGTTAGAGCCCAACGCCTCGCTCGGGTTCAGTTAGAGCCAAGGCCTCACACACACACGTGTATGTGTGCGACAGAAACGTGCATCGCTCGGCCCCCGACCTCCCACCGTAACAGGGAACTCCCGAAAATTTTCCTCGCCCTCGCTTCTACCACAGTTTTTTCTGTCATGGACGGCCCAAAGAATGTCATGCAGCTGCGTCTCCGGCCCGCCTAGGACAAAAAGCCCATTTTCTGTCATGATTTTTTGTCATAGAAGTAGGAGCCCACCACATCTATGACGATACCGGGTTTTGTCACAATTATTGTCATAGAAGTGTCATATGTATGACAGAAAAAAAATTTCATTCGGCCCAAAATGTCACGGATGTGTCTTTTTTTTGCAGTGCTTATTGCAAAAGTTTATTAGCCCTCGAAGCAAAGTACTACTACGCATGCCCCTAGGGGGATAGATTGGTAGGAAAAGACCATCGCTCGTCCCCGACCGCCACTCATAAGGAAGACAATCAATAAATACCTCATGCTCGGACTTCGTTACATAACGGTTCACCATACGTGCATGCTATGGGAATCACAAACCTCAACACAAGTATTTCTACTAATCCACACCTGTAATGCCCCGAGACCGATGTGCCAGGTGTCCTCCAGTTATTCGCTGTTGTTGCCTTGTCTTTGCTTGCGTGTCATGCATTTCATATCATGTCATCATGTGCATTGCATCATAATGTTCTCAAAACTTGTATCCGTCCCGGTCTACTCGTTCCTTCCGTTGTCCGTTCTGAGCCCAGACGCACTTGCACGCGCCCGAGGCATGTCTGAAATAGTATTTTATAAGTGGCCGAAAAATGTTCTCGGAATGGGATGAAAGTTGGCATGCGGTGTTGTTTTGTTGTTAGTAGGCCGCCTGCCAAGTTTCATTGCATTCGGAGTCTGTTTGACGCCCCAACGGATAAATATAGCGGCAATAGTAGCCGGTCTAACGTCGGACGTTTTCGGTCTCCGGAAACAGTCGTCGGGCCTTTCTTTCTTCTCTTTTCTCATCCTGAGGCCTTCTGCACAGCCCACTACCTACTGCCAGGCCCCGAAACCCCCTCCTTGCATAGTGCATCGGCCCCTCGCACGCATCCGAAAGCTGTCCCGGACCCGACCCGGATAGTCGTCACTGTTGTGTCCGGATCATCCCCAAACATCTACAAAACATCACCGTTTTCTTTTGTGGACTCCCTAGCTATTTTATTCGCGACCATCCGATTTTTATCGGAGGCTCCAGATAGCCCCTAACCTTTTTCACCTGATGTATATATTTGGTCCAACCCTAAAAATTAGGAGGTTTGTCCCATCCCCGCCGCCACTCTCCTTGTTTTCAGGGCCCAACCAACCACCAAGCCAATCCAATCCATCCCCGACCAACCTCACTGGCCTCTGCTCGATCCACCCCTACGGCCGCAGCCACCCGAGCTTGTCTTCTCACACCTATAGCCGTCCGAGCCTCCCCTGGCTCCTCTACCTCGCCTCGTCGTCCGGCGACCGGCGCCGCCGCCGTCGACCACGAGATAAGCTTCGCTGTCCTTCTCCTCCTCCCATGGTTTCTCTGCCTTCCTCGTCTCACCTCCCTGTCTCTCTTCCTCTGTTCCAACAGGAGCGCCCGACGCCTCCCATGGAGTTCCTTGCACCCGCCTCGCTACCCGGATCCTCACGTCCCCGCCATTCACGTGCCGCCGGAGGTCACCTCCCTGTCAAGCTCGCCGCCGCAGCTCCCCTGCTACCTCCAGGCGCCGCCCTGTCCCTCTCCTCCTGCCTCAGGTTCTCCCTCTCCTCCCCCCTCATGTTCTCTCTCTCCCGCAGGTTCCAGCCGCCGCCATGGGGCGTCGCCACCCCGAGCTCCATCCAACGCCCGGAATGGGATCCCCAGGGCCGGATCCGCCCAGCTCCGGCGTGGATTCGTCATCCCCGACCTCCGCTCGCTCCGGTTGCCGTTCGTCTGAGTCTGGTGAGCTCCTGCTGCGTCGCCTTCTTCCCTGCATCGGGTTGTGCACGGAACCGAGCTTGTCCTGCTCGACCGCGTTGACCACGCCCTCCCTGTTGTGCACCTGACCTGCCTTCCAGCGCCAAGTCCCCTCGCCGTCGCTGTGGTCCCGCCGCGCCAGATCGCTGCTGTCTGCGTCAGCTTCATTCAATCGAGCAGCAAGAGGAGCTCGCCCGGTCCAGCCGCGCGTTGACCGCGCTGGCCAGCTGCGTGGGCCGGCCTCCTCTCCAGCTGCGGCCCAGCAGCCTCCAAGGCCCAGACAAGAGCCCCGCGGTCCAGCTGGCTCCAACGGCCTGGGCTTGGCCCGTGGTGAGGCAGCCCAACACCCAGATCCAGCCGCATATTTTTTTATGTGCGCTGTGATTTTCCTATTTATTCCAGAGGCTGCCAGTTTTCCAGAAACACCCTTAAACATCATGCATATTTTAACTCACAAACTAAGCATCACATGTAAAAACTTAATATATGAAACTTGCTTAGAATTTTGTGTAGATTAATAATTTACCACCTTCATCTATGTTTAAAATGTTTTAAATGCTGTTTGAGTAAATTTGCTTAAATGCCATGCTAAAATACTTTAATTCATAACTAAATAACCGTAACTCCGATTTCACTAAACTTTATATGTAAATGGGGTAGAATTTTGCCTAGTTTAACATGGTGGCATCACTTTGCATGTTTAATAACTCTAAAATTGTGTTTAGGGAAGAACAGTACCAAACCTAATATATGCATATGAGGATTTTTCCGGAATTGTTGTTTGTTGTTCCCGGCCTCATTTAAACTTGACTAGATAGGTAGTTTTCATTTGCTTCACCCCCTTGCCATGTTAAACAACATTTAATATTGTTGGGTACATAAACGAGATCGAACTAAATAACTTGAACGTGGTGTTTCATCAATATGCAACGAAGTTGCATAATGAGCTCCACTTAATTTGTAGGATTGTTTGTGCACTTTGCCATGCCATGCTTCATTAAACCGGACATGCATCATACTTATTTGTGCATCATACCATGTTCAGGTGTTGGTTGTTTACTATGTTGTTTGATTCTTTCCGGTGTTGCTTCTTCGGGTTGGTTCCGATAACGTCGTGTTTGTGAGGATCCGCTCGACCACGTCTGTTTGTCTTCTTCATGGACTCGTTCTTCTTCCTTGCGGGATTTCAGGTAAGATGACCATACCCTCGAAATCACTTCTATCTTTGCTTGCTAGTTGCTCGCTCTGTTGCTATGCCTATGCTGCGATACCTACCACTTGCTTATCATGCCTCCCATATTGTTGAACCAAGCCTCTAACCCACCTTGTCCTAGCAAACCGTTGTTTGGCTATGTTACCGCTTTGCTCAGCCCCTCTTATAGCATTGTTAGTTGCAGGTGAAGATTGAAGTTTGTTCCTTGTTGGAACATGGAGATGTTGTTCCTTGTTGGAACATGTTTACTTGTTGGGATATCACAATATATCTTATTTAATTAATGCATCTATATACTTCGTAAAGGCTGGAAGGCTCGGCCTTATGCCTGGTGTTTTGTTCCACTCTTGCCGCCCTAGTTTCCGTCATATCGGTGTTATGTTCCTGGATTTTGCGTTCCTTACGCGGTTGGGTCATAATGGGAACCCCTTGATAGTTCGCCTTGAATAAAACTCCTCCAGCAATGCCCAACATTGGTTTTACCATTCGCCACCTAGCCTTTTCTTTCCCTTGGGTTCTGCAGACTCAAGGGTCATCTTTATTTAAACCCCCCCGGGCCAGTGCTCCTCTGAGTGTTGGTCCAAACAGGCCACTTGCAGCGCCACCTCGGGGAAACTCGAGGGCTGGTTTTAGTTGTACGTAGTGCTCATCTGAGTGTGCCCTGAGAACGAGATATGTGCAGCTCCTATCGGGATTTGTCGGCACATTCGGGCAGTGTTGCTGGACTTGTTTTACCATTGTCGAAATGTCTTGTAAGCGGGATTCCGAGTCTGATCGGGTCTTCCCGCTAGAAGGAATATCCTTCATTGACCGTGAGAGCTTGTGATGGGCTAAGTTGGGACACCCCTACAGGGATTTGAACTTTCAAAAGCCGTGCCCGCGGTTATGGGCAGATGGGAATTTGTTAATGTCCGGTTGTAGAAAACCTGAAGTTGACCTTAATTAAAATGCATCAACCGAGTGTGTAACCGTGATGGTCTCTTTCCGGCAGAGTCCGAGAAGTGAACACGGTGTTGGAGTAATGTTTGACGTAGGTTGTTCTAGGATCACTTCTTGATCATAGTTATTCGACCGTGCTTTTGCCTTTTCTTCTCACTCTCTTTTGCGAATAGGTTAGCCACCATATATGCTAGTCGTTTGCTGCAGCTCCACCTCATACCTTTTTACCTTACCCATAATCTTAAATAGTCTTGATCGCGAGGGTGTGAGATTGCTGAGTCCCCGTGACTCACAGATACTTCCAAAACCAGCTTGCAGGTGCCGATGAGACCGTGCAGGTGACGCAACCAAGCTGAAGGAGGAGCTCGATGAAGATCTTGTCCTTTGTGTTGATCCGTTTCCAGTTGATCAGTAGTGGAGCCCAGTTGGGGTTGATCGGGGATCTGTGTAGCATTTGGGGTAGTCTTCTTTTATTTTGTTTCCGTAGTCGGACCTTGTTTGTATCTGGTTGATGTAATGCTTTCTTCATGTATTTGTGTGAAGTGGCGATTGTAAGCCAACTATGTATCTCTTTTCCCTTATGTATTACATGGGTTGTGTGAAGATTACCTCACTTGCGACATTGCTTTCAATGCGGTTATGCCTCTAAGTCATGCTTCGACACGTGGGAGATATAGCCGCATCGAGGGTGTTACAAGTTGGTAATCAGAGCCTTCCCCGACCTTAGGAGCCCCACTGCTTGATCGAATTAGCTGACGAGTTGAGTCTAGAAAAATGTTTTGAGTCATTTAGGAATTATATATCGGAGAGTTTAGGAATTCTTTTTACTCCTCAGTCCCTTCATCGCTCTGGTGAGGCATCCTAACGTAGAGTTTTGAGTCTTCTCTTCTCAAATTTCACTATTTTTTTAGGATCACGCGGGTATCTTGGAATCATTCCGATCGATTTGTGACGAGAACATTGTTCTTGGTGCCTCCTGTCATTTAGGGGTTGTGGCAGTGTCCCGGGGAGTTGAGCTCCGAGGTGTTGTCATCACAATTTATCATTGCAGTTCTGGAATACCTGAGTTTAGTTTCGCCGACATCGAAAATCTCTTTTATGCAGTTGTTGGTGAGATAACCTCGACGCCACCCAGTACTGGGGCGGGAGTTCGGGAGTATTGCCATAACTCGTATAACGGATGCTTTTTGAAGGTTGAGGTAAATGTTTTCCAAAGATTTCTTGGTTATGTGTTGAGGGATGGACACAGATGGATGTAGGATTTGCTAGATTTGGGTGAGATATTATGCTTCCCCTGTATCCCCAACACCTGATTGCATAACCGAAAAATTTCAGGAGTTTATAAGTGGGAATTCAAGTAGCTCCTAGGATATCTTTCCGACAGATGTATGATATGAAATTGGGGTTCGACGTCTAGTGGTCCACCTATTCACGGTTGGTTTTACAGTGGTCTCGTTGTGTCTTAAAGAGTCCTTGGCTATGCCGACTCGGGGATGCTTCGTATGTCATGTGCACTGCCTTGTACATGATGGTGCTATACGATCGAGCCCGTGTAGGCCCCACCACGAAAACTTCGGACGAAATCTCTATCATATGTTTGTTCCGGCTTATTCCGCAAGCCAATCCTTGGTTTTGTTTTGAGTTGTGGTATTCAACTTGCTTCAATGTCAAGAGTTGATTCCATACTTTTCCTAAGCGGTATTTCTCATACTCCTATGCGAGTACTTATCCTTCTTGATAATCGAGATTGTCATGTCGATCCTTTTCAACCGGCGTGTCTCTCTTCAAGTGGATCCGATCATTTCAACATCCGCAAGATCAATTTTCAGTTCTTCCCAACGGGGTTTGTTTCATCCGTCTCCAAGTTGCCTTTGTTTTTCCCGCCCACCCACCCTTTTCCTTCAAGGACTCGGATTTCTTTATCAAGTATCCATTTTATTATGGAAGTCTCTCCATTCTTCTTCCTTCATGTTCTTACCCGGTGATTCTCATGAAGATTCTAATGGAACCTCAAGTTCATCATTATTCATTCTCTTTTCTTCTCCGGTGGATTCAAGTCAAGCTTTGTTGATCATATCCTTTCCTCGTTTCAATGCTCTCTCATGCCGGTGCAATTCTTAATCATCCATTTCTCGCTAATCATTTGTTCTGGAGTGCTCAAGATATCTCGATGATTCGTGTTTCCACTCTGCTTTCGTTCAAGCTCTTTCGAGGATGTTATCTCATTCAAGCCTTTTAATTCAACCGGCGCAATCTTCCTTTTAAATCGTTCAACGGTGTATCTTTTCAGTGGGCCCTAACCCACAGGTCTTTTTCCAGGATCTTACCTGACTCTTTTTATTCTCCCGGAGTTAGTCTCAAATTCATTTCAAAGTTTGACGTAAGAATGAGTTATCATCAGTCAAATGCTTTTCTCCAAGATCGGTTAAATTCTTTTCATCGTTGAATCAATCTCTTCGCTTTTGATTCTTTCGGAGTGCCTAAACGATTCTTGATGGTGTTTCTCGTCGTCATTCTCGGATTTTGAAGACGAAGAAGAGTTTTTTTCCTCTAAATCTTGCTCCATTCTCTTCAAGATTCATGGTTCTAGCTCCTTGCCTTCCTCTCATAATTGTTTTTGATTGTGAGAGTTCTTTTCACCCATCCAGACCAATTCAGGAGTCTTTTCAGTTCGATCATCCAGAGCCCATCACCTCAGAAGTATTCATTCTCAGCTTTCAGCTCTCTTTCTCTAAATCTTACCGGTGCATCATTCAAGTAGTCTCTAATCAGTTCATGATCTCTTCGTTTCACTGGTATCTAAATCCTCTCAAGCATCTTCGTTCATTTCATAATTCTTCCTGGTGTTTCTTTATCTTCTAATCGTTCATTTTCAATTCTTACGGTGGTTCATTCAAGAGTTCTCTTTCTGGGTTTTCATATCAATTCATTCGTGCTTTCCATATTCTAATGGTGGTTCGTTGAAGTCTTTTCTCAAGTTTGCGCTATATCTATATTAATCCTTTCTACGAGAATAAGTAGTATGCCAAATCCGTTGCTTGTCATCAATTAAATTGGTGAAGGATAAGCATAATGTAATTCTTATTCTTGTTTCATCCAAGTGATTTAATTCCTTATTCCGGAGGTTCATCAAATTCTCGATTCAAGTTGTCCATCTTTCTTTTCCGGAGTTCCAAGTTTTCTCTTTATCTCGTCACAAAGCTTCATCTAATCATTGCAAGGCTTCAACCTTACTCTTCTCATCTTTCTTTTCGTTTGATCATTCTTTTGTTTACCGGAGTTCTTCATGAAGTTTCTGCATGATGGTCCATAAAGGACTTAATCCGCTCTCAAAACGTTCAGCAAGATTATTTTCAGAGGAGTTCAAGTTTTCTTCTTCTTGCTATCCGGAGTGCAATTCTTTCTACCATATTATTGGAGGTGGTATTATGTCATTCTTGATAATTTGAGTTCATGTTTCATGATTCACACGTTGTTAATAATGAGGTATTTTAAATCCATCAATCTCTTCATTCGAGTTATCTTGGGTTATATTTCACCTAAAACCTTCCCTAAGGAATGTTGCTATTTATGGTGTTTATCGATGATCCAAGTTTCCTCCTAGTCTCGCGATGAAAGATATTTTCATCTCTCCGTCGCTCCCAAGCAAGCAATTGTTTTCGTTTGTGGCAGGTTTTCACCTCAAGTTCTCGAGATGTTTTCCTTAAGCCCACAACAAGCTTACTCTTTCGTTGTTGGTTTTCCCAACAACTCTGTTCAATCCTTCTTTTTAAGGATGCTCTCTCAAATTCATTTGAGGTAGAACATGTTGTTTTCTTACCCGTTCTTTTCATGGCATTCTTTCATTTCTTCCGGAGGCATTGAATGATGCTCTCTTCACTCATCATCTCGTATTGTGAAGATCATGTTCTTTCCTTTTGCTTATCCATTCAACTGGAGTGTCGTGTTTTCATTCGAGCTCTCTCATCTTACCAAGTTTACCTCCATTCTCAACCGGAGTGCCGTCTGAAATCGTTCTTATCCATTGTGCCATTCTTTCTATAGTTCCGGAGGCAGTGTGTTGTGATTTCATCAAGTATCTTCTCATCTTACCAAGTTCTTATTCAATTCCTTTTCTTTTCAATCGAAATGCTGCCCGAAGTTGTTCTTCCTTGTTCCTCTTTTCTAACGGAGTGTTTTCAACTTCGTTCATCTCCATTACATTCTTTCTTTCAATGTGTTCAACTTCTCAAGGTTCTTTGGTTTCACTCGTTTGTCAAAGAAGCAACTTAGTTTTACCTTTTCTCTTCCTCTTCATTTTCCCTCCGGTGCCATTCTAGATCTCGGGACGAGATCCTCTCGTAGTGGTGGAGTGTTGTAACGCCCCGAGACCGATGTGCCAGGTGTCCTCCAGTTATTCGCTGTTGTTGCCTTGTCTTTGCTTGCATGTCATGCATTTCATATCATGTCATCATGTGCATTGCATCATCATGTTCTCAAAACTTGCATCCGTCCCGGTCTCCTCGTTCCTTCCGTTGTCCGTTCTGAGCCCAGACACACTTGCACGCGCCCGAGGCATGTCCGAAATAGTATTTTATAAGTGGCCGAAAAATGTTCTCAGAATGGGATGAAAGTTGGCGTCCGGTGTTGTTTTGTTGTTAGTAGGCCGCCTGCCAAGTTTCATCGCATTCGGAGTCCGTTTGACGCCCCAACGGATAAATATAGCGGCAATAGTAGCCGGTCTAACGCCGGACGTTTCCGGTCTCCGGAAACAGTCACCGGGCCTTTCTCTCTTCTCTTTTCTCAGCCTGAGGCCTTCTGCACAGCCCACTACCTACCGCCAGGCCCCGGAACCCCCTCCTTGCACAGTGCATCAGCCCCTCGCGCGCGTCCGAAAGCTGTCCCGGACCCGACCCGGACAGTCGTCACCGTTCTGTCCGGATCATCCCCAAACATCTACAAAACATCACCATTTTCTTTTGTGGACTCTCTAGCTATTTTATTCGCGACCGTCCGATTTTGATCGGAGGCTCCAGATAGCCCCTAACATTTTTCACCTGATATATATATTTGGTCCAACCCTAAAAATTAGGAGGTTTGTCCCATCCCCGCCGCCACTCTCCTTGTTTTCAGCGCCCAACCAACCACCAAGCCAATCCAATCCATCCCCGACCAACCTCACCAGCCTCTGCTTGATCCACCCCTACAGCCATAGCCACCCGAGCTCGTCTTCTCGCACCTATAGTCGTCCGAGCCTCCCTTGGCTCCTCTACCTCGCCTCGTCGTCTCGCGACCGGCGCCGCCGCCGGCAACCACGAGATAAGCTTCACTGTCCTTCTCCTCCTCCCATGGTTTCTCTGGCTTCCTCGTCTCACCTCCCTGTCTCTCTTCCTCTGTTTCAATAGGAGCGCCCGACGCCTCCCATGGAGTTCCTTGCAGCCGCCTCGCTGCCCGGATCCTCACGTCCCCGCCATTCACGTGCCGCCGGAGGTCACCTCCCTGTCAAGCTCGCCGCCGCAGCTCCCCTTCTACCTCCAGGCGCCGCCCTGTCCCTCTCCTCCTGCCTCGGGTTCTCCCTCTCCTCCCCCCTCATGTTCTCTCTCTCCCGCAGGCTCCAGCCGCCGCCATGGGGTGTCGCCTCCCCGAGCTGCATCCATCGCCGGGAATGGGATCCCCGGGGCCGGATCCGCCCAGCTCCGCGTGGATCCGTCGTCCCCGACCTCCGCTCGCTCCGGTTGCCGTTCGTCCAAGTCCGGCGAGCTCCTGCCGCATCGCCTTCTTCCCTGCATCGGGTTGTGCACGGAACCGAGCTTGTCCCACTCGACCGCGTTGACCATGCCCTCCCCGTCATGCACCTGACCTGCCTTCCAGCGCCAAGTCCCCTCGCCGTCGCTGTCGTCCCGCCGCGCCAGATTGCTGCTGTCTACATCAGCTTCGTTCAATCGAGCAGCGAGAGGAGCTCGCCCGGTCCAGCCGCGCGTTGACCACGCTGGCCAGCTGTGTGGGCCGGCCTCCTCTCCAGCTGCGGCCCAGCAGCCTCCAAGGCCCAGACAAGAGCCCCGCGGTCCAGGTGGCTCCAACGGCCTGGGCTTGGCCCGTGGTGAGGGAGCCCAGCACCCAGATCCAACCGCATATTCTTTTATGCGCGCTGTGATTTTCCTATTTATTCCAGAGGCTGCCAGTTTTGCAGAAACACCCTTAAACATCATGCATATTTTAACTCACAAACTAAGCATCACATGTAAAAACTTAATATATGAAACTTGCTTAGAACTTTGTGTAGATTAATAATTTGCCACTTTAATCTATGTTTAAAATGTTTTAAATGTTGTTTGAGTAAATTTGCTTAAATGCCATGCTAAAATACATTAATTCATAACTAAATAACCGTAACTCCGATTTTATTAAACTTTATATGTAAATGGGGTAGAATTTTGCCTAGTTTAACATGGTGGCATCACTTTGCATGTTTAATAACTCTAAAATTGTGTTTAGGGAAGAAAAGTACCAAGCCTAATATATGCATATGAGGATTTTCCCGGAATTGTTGTTTGTTGTTCCCGGCCTCATTTAAACCTGGCTAGATAGGTAGTTTTCATTTGCTTCACCCTCTTGCCATGTTGAACAACATTTAATATTGTTGGGTACATAAACGAGATCGAACTAAATAACTTGAACATGGTGTTTCGTCAATATGCAACGGAGTTGCATAATGAGCTCCACTTAATTTGTAGGATTGTTTGTGCACTTTGCCATGCCATGCTTCATTAAACCGGACATGCATCATACTTGTTTGTGCATCATGCCATGTTCAGGTGTTGGTTGTTTACTATGTTGTTTGCTTCTTTCTGGTGTTGCTTCTTCGGGTTGGTTCCGATAACGTCGTGTTTGTGAGGATCCGCTCGACCATGTCTGTTTGTCTTCTTCATGGACTCGTTCTTCTTCCTTGCGGGATTTCAGGCAAGATGACCATACCCTCGAAATCACTTCTATCTTTGCTTGCTAGTTGCTCGCTCTTTTGCTATGCCTATGCTGCGATACCTACCACTTGCTTATCATGCCTCCCATATTGTTGAACCAAGCCTCTAACCCACCTTGTCCTAGCAAACCGTTGTTTGGCTATGTTAACGCTTTGCTCAGCCACTCTTATAGCGTTGTTAGTTGCAGGTGAAGATTGAAGTTTGTTCCTTGTTGGAACATGTTTACTTGTTGGGATATCACAATATATCTTATTTAATTAATGCATCTATATACTTGGTAAAGGGTGGAAGGCTCGGCCTTATGCCTGGTGTTTTGTTCCACTCTTGCCGCCCTAGTTTCCTTCATATCGGTGTTATGTTCCCGGATTTTGCGTTCCTTACGTGGTTGGGTCATAATGGGAACCCCTTGACAGTTCGCCTTGAATAAAACTCCTCCAGCAATGCCCAACATTGGTTTTACCATTCGCCACCTAGCCTTTTCTTTCCCTTGGGTTCTGCAGACTCAAGGGTCATCTTTATTTAAACCCCCGCAGGCCAGTGCTCCTCTGAGTGTTGGTCCAAACAGAGCCACTTGCAGCGCCACCTCGGGGAAACTCGAGGGCTGGTTTTAGTTGTACGTAGTTCTCATCTGAGTGTACCCTGAGAACGAGATATGTGCAGCTCCTATCGGGATTTGTCGGCACATTCGGGCGGTGTTGCTGGACTTGTTTTACCATTGTCGAAATGTCTTGTAACCGGGATTCCAAGTCTGATCGGGTCTTCCCAATAGAAGGAATATCCTTCATTGACCGTGAGAGCTTGTGATGGGTTAAGTTGGGACACCCCTACAGGGATTTGAACTTTCGAAAGCCGTGCCCGCGGTTATGGGCAGATGGGAATTTGTTAATGTCCGGTTGTAGAAAACCTGAAGTTGACCTTAATTAAAATGCATCAACCGAGTGTGTAACCGTGATGGTCTCTTTCCGGCAGAGTCCGAGAAGTGAACACGGTGTTGGAGTAATGTTTGACATAGGTTGTTCTAGGATAACTTCTTGATCATAGTTGTTTGACCGTGCTTTTGCCTTCTCTTCTCGCTCTCTTTTGCGAATAGGTTAGCCACCATATATGCTAGTCGCTTGCTGTAGCTCCACCTCATACCTTTTACCTTACCCATAAGCTTAAATAGTCTTGATGGCGAGGGTGTGAGATTGCTGAGTCCCCGTGACTCACAGATACTTCCAAAATCAGCTTGCAGGTGCCGATGAGACCATGCAGGTGACGCAACCAAGCTCAAGGAGGAGCTCGATGAAGATCTTGTCCTTTGTGTTGATCCGTTTCCAGTTGATCAGTAGTGGAGCCCGGTTGGGGTCGATCCGGGATCTGTGTAGCATTTGGGGTAGTCTTCTTTTATTTTGGTTACGTAGTCGGACCTTGTTTGTATCTGGTTGATGTAATGCTTTATTCATGTATTTGTGTGAATTGGCGATTGTAAGCCAACTATGTATCTCTTTTCCCTTATGTATTACATGGGTTGTGTGAAGATTACCTCACTTGCGACATTGCTTTCAATGCTGTTATGCCTCTAAGTTGTGCTTCGACACGTGGGAGATATAGCCGCATCGAGGGCGTTACAACAACTACCCACTAGCAAGACTCTAATATCACCATCTTTATATCACAAAACTATTGCAAGGAATCAAACATATCATATTCAGTGATCTACAAGTTTTATGTAGGATTTTAAGACTAGCCATGTGAATGACCAATTCATGTGATCTCTCTAAATAGATATAAGTGAAGCAAGAGAGTTTAATTCTTTCTACAAAACATATGCCCACGCTCTAACAAATATAAGTGAAGCAAAAGATCATTCTACAAATGGCGGTTTTCTATGTAAAGAGAAACGGGCAATCCAAACTTCAAATGATATAAGCGAAGCATGAAGCATTCTATAAAGCCATACTCAAAAGATGTAAGTGAAGTGCATAGAGCATTCTATAAATCAACCAAGGACTATCTCATACTAGCATGGTGCATAAAAGAAAAATGAAAACTAAATGAGAAAGACGCTCCAAGATTGCACATATCGCATGAACGAAACGAATCCGAAAACATACCGATACTTGTTGAAGAAAGAGGGGATGCCTTCCGGGGCATCCCCAAGCTTAGACGCTTGAGTCTCCTTGAATATTTACTTGGGGTGCCTTGGGAATCCCCAAGCTTGAGCTCTTGCCTCTCTTCCTTCTTCTCACATCGTGACCTTCTCGATCATCGAACACTTCATCCACATAAAACTTCAACAGAAAACTCGGTAAGATCCGTTAGTATAATAAAGCAAATCACTACTCTAAGTACTGTTGCAAACCAATTCATATTTTGTTTTTGCATTTTTTGTACTGTAATATAACTTTTTCATGGCTTAATCCACTGATATAAATCGATAGTTTCATCAAAACAAGCAAACTATGCATCAAAAACAGAATCTGTCTAAAACAGAACAGTCTGTAATAATCTGAACATTCACCATACTTATGGTACTTGAAAAACTCTGCAAAAATTAGGAAAAATAAAACATTTGTATATAAAGACAGTGCAAAAAGAATCAGAACCATTTGACGTTCCAGCTAAAAATGTAAAATCTCACACTACAGCCAAAGTTTCTGTCCTACACCGTACAAACCATCAAGCAAATGTAAATATCCTAAAGGCAAACCTTGGCACATTATTTTTATAATACAATGGAATTGAACAAGGGGATAATTATTTTTGTTGAAAAGTTTCTTTAATCAAGATTCACAAAGTTTCCGTGAGCATGAACAAAGTTCAAGGAGCTCTCCCACTTCAACAATGCTTGTCTTTCTCACTTTCACTTTCCTTTTTGAAAAAGTTTTGGGTTCCCCTCTTTATTTTTGTTGTTTTTAAACCATATAAAAGCACTCAACAGAAATAAATGACTCTCTAAAACTTCCGTTTTATCTCCCTGGCAGCGCTTTCTTTAAAGCCATTAAGCTAGGCATATAGTGCTCAAGTAATGGATCCACCCAGATCCCAAGGTATATCAAAGCCAATTTTAATTACAATGATTTGTAATTTAGTAGTGAGCACAAAGTAAGATATATCATGCAACAACGAAGTCTAAATCTCTCCCTATGCATTAGCATGTCATAAAAGAACAATTCATGCACACAAAGTAAAGGCCAATGCATAGCATAAACAGTTTCTTGCAATTTTATCATGTGGGAAGCATAGAGAGGTGGAGATATAGTTCCTCTCTCATAATAATTGCAAGTAGGAGCAGCAAGCACATGCATATTATATTCATCAAAATCATCATGTGTAACAGTAAAAGGCAACCCATCAATATAATCCTTAATAAGCACAAACTTCTCCGATATAGTGTAGTTTGGAGAATTTAAAAAGATAATAGGACTATCATGCATGGGTGCAATGGAAACAATTTCATGTTTAACATAAGGAACTACAGCAAGTTCATCTCCATAAGCATAATTCATATTGGCATCTTGGCCACAAGCATAGCAAGCATCATCAAAAAGGGATATTTCAAGAGAATCAACGGGATCATGACAGTCATCATAGCATTCATCCTTCGGTAAGCACGAAGGGAAATTAAACAATGTATGATTTGAAGAGTTACTCTCATTAGAAGGTGGGCATGGGTAGCTAATCCGCTCTTCCTCCTTTTGTTCTTTGCTCTCCTCCTCATCTTTTTCATCCAATGAGCTCACAGTTTCATCAATTTATTCTTCCATAGACTCCTGCAAAATATTAGTCTCTTCTTGGACAGTGGGGTAGTCCTCAATTTATGGTTCAACATAGGCATTAGAAGCATAATTATCATAGCAATATTTAAGTATGTCAAAATTTTCAGATTTGTATAGAGTAGCATCATACGTTTCAATCAAAGGAGCAATTTCATAAGCAGCCTTAAAAGCAACAAATTCTTCAATTTGTTGAACATCATAGTAACTATACACACCCTTAGCATACGAAGATACGATTCCATTATCACTAAACTCACATTGATAGGGAAGGTGTTTCTTAGGGTTTTCAGAACAACAAGTAATATCATATATTTTGCATAAATTCCAACCATAGCATTGCAAACGATGAATTTGACCCAGTAAAATTTTCCCTTTTTCAGATATTCGGTGTCGCACATAACAAGCATGCTCATCTAAAGATTTGCCCTCAACTAAGCTAATCGGGGTTTCAGCCCAAGCACATAGGGATCGAAGATGATCCAAGTAATAAGCTTCAACAGTGTGATAGATTTTGAGTGGTTCTTCAATCATTGGTTTAGTAGTTACAACTAATTTTTTTGGTATTTTGCATTTCCTACCCATAACTAAAGATAGAAAACAACTAACAACAACAAATAAAAATTACTTAGTGATAAAGCAAACAAGCACACACGAGAATATTCACCCCACGCTATTGCTCCCCGGCAACAGCGCCAGAAAAAGGTCTTGATAACCCACAAGTATAGGGGATCGCAACAGTTTTCGATAAGTAAGAGTGTCGAACCCAACGAGGAGCTAAAGGCAGAACAAATATTCCCTCAAGTTCTATCGACCACCGATACAACTCTACGCACGCTTGACGTTCTCTTTACCTAGAACAAGTATGAAACTAGAAGTACTTTGTAGGTGTTTTTGGATAGGTTTGCAAGAATATGAAGAGAGCGTAAATAAAAAGTAGGGGCTGTTTAGATAAATAAACAACTAAGTTAGATTTAGTAGAGAGCTTGTTGTTACGAGAAAGTTATTTGTCCCTAGGCAATCGATAACTAGACCGGCAATCGTTATTGCAATTTTATATGAGGGAGAGGCATAAGCTAACATACTTTATCTACTTGGATCATATGCACTTATGATTGGAACTCTAGCAAGCATCCGCAACTACTAAATATCATTAAGGTAAAACCCAACCATAGCATTAAAGCATCAAGTCCTCTTTATCCCATACGCAACAACCCCCTTACTCGGGTTTGTGTTTCAGTCACTCACGCAACCCATTATAAGCGAATCATGAACGTATTGCAACACCCTACAGTGGGAATCCCTCACGCTTGCGCGACACTGAGAGCACCATAGGACAGCACCAATAATAAAACATGCAACTCAAACCAATCACGATCATCAAATAACCCATAGAACAAAACAGATATACTCAAACATCATAGGATAGCCATACATCATTGGGGAATAATATATAGCGTTGAGCACCATGTTTAAGTAGAGATTACAGCGGGTAAGATAGAGGTTACACCACTGCATAGAGGGGGGAAGAGTTGGTGATGATGGCGGTCAAGTTGTTGGTGAAGATTGCGATGATGATGATGGCCCCCGGTGGCACTCCGGTGCCACCGGAAGCGAGGGGGGAGATCCCCCTCCTTCTTTTTCTTCCTTGACCTCCTCCCTAGATGGGAGAAGGGTTTCCCCTCTGGTCCATGGCCTCCATGGCATGGGAGGCACGAGAGCCCCTCCGAGATTGGTTCTATGTCTCTGTCTCTCTCTGTTTCTGCGTTCTCAGATTCTACCCTTTCACCGTTTCTTATATTCCCGGAGATCCGTAACTCCGATTGGGCTGAAATTTTAACACGATCTCTATTCGGATATTAGCTTTATTGCGGTGAAATAAGGGCATCAACCTCCTTACGTGGTGGCCACGAGGGTCATGGGCGCACCTGCCCCCTGGGCACACCCCCTGCCTCATGGCCCCCTCGGGCATCGTCTCGCGTGGATTTTTCTTCCCAAAAATCATATATATACCAAAAAAAATCTCCATCAGTTTTTATCCTGTTTGGACTCCGTTTGATATGGATATTCTGCGAAACAAAAACATGCAACAAACAAGAACTGGCACTGGGCACTGGATCAATATGTTAATCCCAAAAATAGTATAAAAAGTTGCCAAAAGTATATGAAAGTTGTAGAATATTGGCATGGAACAATCAAAAATTATAGATATGATGGAGACGTATTAATTCCCTTGCCCCAAGATAAAAGTTTTAGCATCCAGCTTGCACGTACGTCCAATATTAGGAGTTAGGCTATCATCTGTTGGTGCCATACCGAAGTCACTCATGGTTGCAAGCAAAGGATAGATCCGACGAGAAAACGGCGGATGAAGAAGAGGGGCGAATAAAACGGCAAATTTTTGTGATGTGGGGGGAGAGGAAAACGAGAGGAAAATGGCGAATAATGTAAATTGCGAGGAGATCAGATTTGTGATTAGGAACCTGGTATATGTTGAAGATCCTCCCCGGCAACGGCGCCAAGAATTCCTTTTGATGTCGCTTGAAGCTACGTCGGTATTTCCCCAAAGAGGAAGGGATGATGTAGCACACCGGCGGTAGATATTTCCCTCAGATATGAAACCAAGGTTATCAAACCAGTAGGAGAACCAAGCAACACAACGTAAACAGCACCTTCACACAAATAACAAATACTCGCAACCCGACGTGTAAAAGGGGTTGTCAATCCCTTTCGGGTAACGGTGCCAGAAATTGGCAAACAGACGTGAGAGAGTTGTAAATATTGATAGATCGAATGCCAAATAAAATAAATTGTAGCAAGTTATTTTTGTATTTTTGGTTTAGTAGATCTAAAAATAAAAGGCAAATAAAATAGATCGCGAAGGCAAATAATATGAGAACGAGACCCGGGGGCCGTAGGTTTCACTAGTGGCTTCTCTCGAGAAAAATAGCAAACGATGGGTAAACAAATTACTGTTGGGAAATTGATAGAACTTCAAATACTCATGATGATATCCAGGCAATAATCATTATATAGGCATCATGTCCAAGATTAGTAGACCGACTCCTGCCTGCATCTACTACTATTACTCCACACATCGACCGCTATCCAGCATGCATCTAGTGTATTAAGTTCATGGAGAAATGGAGTAATGCAATAAGAACGGTGACATGATGTAGACAAGATGCATCTATGTAGAGATTAACCCCATCGTTTTATCCTTAATAGCGACCTGATCCCAATGGATCAAAGTCTCTGTGCTTAAGTGTCATCCCTGGATCGGTATGCTGACACACACAATACTTGAGGAATTATAACAAAGTTCAATCACACACTTTATTACATCGAGGTCCTCAAAATAGTATTTATTGCAATAATATGGCTGAAGGCCATCTAAATAAAATCACTGCGGAAGCTTCGAAGGTAAATGAGTCCATCCAACTCCATGACAAAACTGAGTGTAGAACAACGACCTATCGCACCTTACTCTACGTTTGAAAAATCTGCAACATGAAACGTTGCAGCCACAAAGGGTCAATACATTGAATTTTTTGGCAAGTCACACCCAAAGTATGAAAACAGACCTATCATCTTCATGCAAGGATATAACAAGTGTATAGCTCTAAGGTTTATTTTGCATAAAGCCAATTTTGTCCTACTTCTACTCACTAGCCAAATTTTATTCCTTTACATTTTTATTAACCTGTTGTTTAATTGGACCGGCTCCAACTTAACCCACCTATGTGAGCCTCCGAGGATCATAGGTTCCAAAATTGTTTTCCATGAGAGCCCCCAGGGATCATGGTTTAATTAAATCCACATCAGAATAATTATTTAGGATGGGAAGATCTTCCAGAGGTTTCAAGTCCAGTTGCTCAAAGTTGTCCGTAACCGGGGACATGACTAATCATGATTAGTTTGTACACTCTGCAAAGGTTTGCGCACTTTTCCCCACAAGACTCGATCTCCTCCGTTGAATTCCTCGCACTGCCTGATGTTTGAGAACCGGATGATCGAGACATAGTCTTTCCGAAGAGGTCCCCTTAACCGATAGATAGGCCGCTACACCTAAAATTTCCCTACATCTGCTAGCCCATCATGGAAAGGTTTCCCACAACTTACTCAACTATGCCAGAGCCCATAATGGCTTGTGGCGGCACACGTAAGCTACTTGACATGAAACATGTCCAACCTTTTTGATCATGGGCGGCATTCTCCACCTTTTCCTGAGTAATGCAGAGCCACCCAGAAGATACATACTTGTCGATTGGTCCCAACAAACCTTTCCGCCTAGATGATTGATTAATTGGTATTGCAGAGCCTTCGAGGAAATACAATACATATAAGTTGTTAATGTAGTCATTGCTTAAGTTCTCGCAACTTTCATGAATCACACGACACCCAATCCACGTCTACCATAGCATGGCTAAGCAATAACTACACTATAATGATTTCCAATGTGGCGGCAAAGACTATCAGGATCCGTCTAACATATGGCTATCCTATCTGGGTTTAACATAGCATAGTAGTCCTACACATGCATACTACTGTTTTGATAGAGGGCACTAGTCATGCAAGGCAAAAAGATAGGATTGGTATCATCAAAAGTGCAAACTTGCTTGTTAAAGTTGATGAAGTACCCCACACTCAAAGTCCTGACAATTCTACTCTTGGTACTCTGGATAATCTAGCTTGAGCAAGCAATAACATACATAAGCTCTCATGCACAAGATTCAAAGAAAAGTTCTTGAAAAACTTCGAAAACAAGCAAATAACTCTTGCAAACAGCAAACAATTTTCAACAGTACTAAAATTATGTAGATTAGATCTGAACAGAAAGTTTAGGTCAAGAGCTTCGATTTGCAAAAAGAATCAATTAAATCAGAGTTGTAAAACTCAAGTTATAGCCAAAACAAGTTTAAATTTGAAACTGATCTAATTCAAATTATAAAATTTCAAAATGTTGATTTAATAAGTTCTCTAGATAGATGAGATCATACTGAAGATTTTGGCATTGGTTTTATCAAATTTGAACAAACGAGTGAAAAGTCATGATCATTTGAAGACCAGGGGCTAAACTGTAAGGAAACTATTTGCATCTGGGTCCCTGACTACGTGACAGAAACTAACGGACAAACGTCCGCTACAGAAACTTAACCGATGAAACCGTTCGCTATAGAAGCTAATCTAATGAACGCTCACTAAATAAAAAACGTTTAGATGAAAAAAATCATACGGTCGGGCGGCGTCGGTTAGTGGCGGCGACGGCGAGGGCGGCGGGCTACGCGGGCGGGTGCGGGCGGTGGGTGGAGCAGCGGCAGTGGCTCTGCTATGGCGTGACAGTGAGCGGTGGCGGGCGGTGCATGCAGCGGTGGCGGCGATTTGGGAGGCGAGAGAGGGTCGGGATCCGGCTTTTAAAGGCCAGGGGAGGGCGGCTTGGAGGAGGGGCAAGGGGAGTCCGGCGGCGACACGGGTGGTGTCCGGCAGCGTGCTTGGGCGGGACAGCCGCTCGAGGTCGGGGACGGCGGGGCGCTGGGCTGGCTGGCTGGGCCGCGGCCTGGCAACTAGCTGGGCCGGCCCAGTTCGGTGGAGAAAGACTTAAAAAAACCTTTTCCAGAAATAAGAAAGGCATGAAAACTATAATAAAAAAATTCTAAAAATCCCAGAAAAACTCGCATAATTATATGGCCTTATTATTGACCTAGTGAACATTTTTCTGCCCTAAAATGCAAATTTTGAAAATACATTTTTAGTACTAATAAACTCCGCAATATAATAAATAATTTTGCAAATAAAATCAAATAAAATATTGCAAAATTCAAAATTGAATTTCCCATATTTATTTGCAGTTTTTGAAGAAGTCCTTCTATCTTCTCTCTTTATTTTATTTATTAGAAATAATTGGAAAAGAATTTTGAATAAATCAAGTGGATCCAATTTTCCAAACTTTGAAAATTTAAAAATGGATTTTTGGGAAACCTCCAACTCTCTCAATTGGTCCTTGAGTTGATTAAGGTTTCTAGGATCAAAATTCAAATAAAACAAATGGGCAAAATGCATAAATCATGGATGCATATGAATGATCTAATTATTAACATCCAAATAGAAAATTGGGATGTTACAAACCTACCCCCCTTAAGATGAATCTCATCCTCGAGATTCGAGTTGGCTAGCAATATGTTAGGGTTGGATACTAGAAAAAAATCCATGTAAAATATCCTGCTTGAATCATGCTTGATACCTGTACTCCCTTGATATGAATGAAAATTATGTACCAATACCGAGAAAATGATCATACTCGAAATCTTACCAAAGACTGAGTTGTTATGTGCTCTTCCCATTCTGGTGTGGTTCACATGGCCTCTGTTGAAGGGGTTGGGCTTCTTTTCTCCAAATTTTCTATTCTCATTCCTTGGCTCCGGACAATCTCTGGCAAAATGTCCTGGCTCCTGGCAATTGAAGCATCTTATCTGGCTCATGTCCTTCATGGGTGTCGAATGGTTGGATAACTGACTGGTGTTCCCTCCATTGTTGTTATGTCCATTTCCATCATGAGGATGGCCAGTGTGGTTAGGATGATTGTGACCATTAGGCTCGTCCCTTACAGATTTTGTCATATCCAGAAGAAGCTGATGAAATACGAGGCTTCTGTTGAGCTCCAGAGTTGTACTTGTCATGCCCGTGCTTCCTCTTGCGGTTCTCCATCTACTGTTGCTTTCCCTCCACAATGAGGGCCTTGTCTACCAGCTCCTGATACTTTTTGAAGGTAGCAACTGTCAGCTGTAAACACAGATCATCATTGAGTCCCTCCAAGAACTTCTCCTGCTTTGTTGCATGATCGGCCACATCTCCGGGAGCATACTTGGCCAACATGCTGAACTCGTCCACGTACTGAGTCAATGTGCGATTTCCCTGGCATAAGTTGCGAAAATCATGCTTCTTCAGACTCATGGCTCCAGCTGAGACATGTGCAGTGCAGAAAGCCTACTGGAACCGATCCCATGTCACATTGGCCACGGGGAAGGTGGTGGTGTAGTGCTCCCACCATGAAGCTGCTGGTCCATCCAGTTGATGTGCGGCAAAGCGCACCTTCTCAGCATCAGTGCAACCTGTGGTGGTCAGCTCCCTTCCGATATTGCGGAGCTAGTCATCTGCTACAATTGGCTCAGTGTTGATAGAAAATATCGGTGGATTCTACCTCAGAAAACGGGTAAGGTTGTCAACTAGGGGTGGTGGTGGTGGGTTGTTGTTGTTGCCTTGGTTCTGGATGAGCATCTGCATCAAGGCATTCTGTTGTTGAATCAACTGGGTGAGTTCCGGTGGAAAGTTGGAAACGGGGTCATGTCTTGGAGGCATCTGATGGGTTTAGAGTGGATAAGAATGTAGAATAGAATGAGGGCCTGATGAGAATTTACACTACCAATATGCATATGAGGCGAAAAAAATTCGAAATCAAACAATTCACACAAGGCACACCATACAAGCAAAACCTACAGGTAAGGTCATATCCACAAGAGATATGATCTCATCATACTACCGCAGAATCGTTTATCAGTGTCAGTTTACTTGGTAGTGGTGGACAAACTAGTTCTCCTCAAAACAATGTCAGCTCCATCTTCATCTTCGTCAGGGTCGTCTTCATAGGGAATGATCTATCTTGTTGAAATAGAGAAGAGGTATAAATGAATAGAGAAGAGTACAAGACCAACAGATATATAGGGAAATCATAAAATACGTTTTTTTCATCCTATGGCTTTTCCATTCCTAGTGGTCGCGTCCTACAGTCAGCGTGTGGTCTGATACCATCTTGTAGCGACCCGATCCCGATGGATCAATGTCTCTCTACTTATGTTTCATCCATGGATTGGTATGCTGACACACACAGTACTCGAGGAATTATAATAGAGTTCAATCTCACACTTTATTACATCGAGGTCCTCAAAAGAGTATTTATTACAATAATATTGCTGAAGGCCATCTAAATAAAGTCATTACGGAAGCTTCGAAGGTAAATGAGTCCATCCAACTCCACGACAAAACTGAGTGCAGAACAACGACCTACCGCACCTTACTCGGCGTCTGAAAAACCTGCAACATGAAACGTTGCAGCCACAAAGGGTCAATACATTGAATGTATTGGCAAGTCACACCCAAAGTATGGAAACAGACCTATCATCTACATGCAAGGATATAACAAGTGTATAGCTCTAAGGTTTATTTTGCATAAAGCCAATTTTGTCCTACTTCTACTCCCTAGCCAAATTTTATTCCTTTACATTTTTATTAACCTATTGTTAAATTGGACCGCCTCCAACTTAACCCACCTATGAGAGTGATGACCCACAAGTATAGGGGATCTATCGTAGTCCTTTCGATAAGTAAGAGTGTCGAACCCAACGAGGAGCAGAAGGAAATGATAAGCGGTTTTCAGCAAGGTATTCTCTGCAAGTACTGACATAAGTGGTAACAGATAGTTTTGTGATATGATAAATTGCAACGAGAAACAAGTAACAAAAGTAAATAAAGTGCAGCAAGGTGGCCCAATCCTTTTGTAGCAAAGGACAAGCCAGAACAAACTCTTATAATAGGAAAAGCGCTCCCGATGACACATGGGAATATCGTCAAGCTAGTTTTCATCACGTTCATATGATTCGGGTTCGATACTTTGATAATTTGATATGTGGGTGGACCGGTGCTTGGGTGTTGTTCTTACTTGAACAAGCATCCCACTTATGATTAACCTCTATTGCAAGCATCCGCAACTACAACAAAAGTATTAAGGTAAACCTAACCATAGCATGAAACATATGGATCCAAATCATCCCCTTACGAAGCAACGCATAAACTAGGGTTTAAGCTTCTGTCACTCTAGCAACCCATCATCTACTTATTACTTCCCAATGCCTTACTCTAGGCCCAAATAATGGTGAAGTGTTATGTAGTCGACGTTCACATAACACCACTAGAGGCTAGACAACATACATCTTATCAAAATATCAAACGAATACCAAATTCACATGACTACTCATAGCAAGACCTCTCCCTTGTCCTCAGGAACGAACATAATTACTCACAAAGCATATTCATGTTCATAATCAGAGGGGTAATAATATGCATATAGGATCTGAACATATGATCTTCCACCAATTAAACCAACTAGCATCAACTACAAGGAGTAATCAACAATACTAGCAACCTACTAGCACCAATCCCGGACATTGAGACAAGAATTGGATACAAGAGATGAACTAGGGTTTGGAGATGAGATGGTGCTGGTGAAGATGTTGATGGAGATTGCCCTCTCCCGATGAGAGGAGCGTTGGTGATGACGATGGTGATGATTTCCCCCTCCGGGAAGGAAGTATCCCCGGCAGAACAGCTCTGTCGGAGCTCTAGATTGGATCCGCCAAGGTTCCGCTTCGTGGCGGCAGAGTCTCGTCCCGAAAAGTTCCCCTCTCTTTTTTTCTCATCGAAAGACCTCATATAGGAGAAGATGGGCATCAGAGAGCCACCAGGGGGCCCACGAGCTAGGGGGGCGCGCCCTAGGGGGGTGCGCCCCCACCCTCATGAGCAGGGTGTGGGCCCCCTGGCCTTCATCTTTGGCGTGGATTTTTCTTTATTTCTTTTAAGACGTTCTGTGGAGTTTCAGGACTTTTGGAGTTGTGCATAATAGGTCTCTAATATTTGCTCCCTATCTAGACTAGAATTCCAGCTGCCGGCATTCTCCCTCTTTATGTAAACCTTGTAAAATAAGAGAGAATATCCATAAGTATTGTGACATAAAGTGAAATAACAGTCCATAATGCAATAAATATCGGTATAAAAGCATGATGCAAAATGGACGTATCAACTCCCCCAAGCTTAGACCTTGCTAGTCCTCAAGCGAAAAGCCGATAACAATAAATATGTCCTCATGTTTAGAGGTAGAGGCGTCGATAAAAATAAAAGACGGACATGAAGGCATCATGATTATTCTTATAACAGCAACATGTATAGGTTTTGTCATATGATTACTTATGTTCAAGTGATGATCTATTCACAATGCAAAAGTATAAATCATAAACCTTATTGGACTCCGACAAACTATAATCTCAGTCATTGAAGCAATTGCAATTTATCATAACATCGGAAAGAGTCTATGTCAGAGCTGAAAAGCAAGTCCACATACTCAACTATCATTTTGTCCTCCATAATTGCTAACACTCACGCGATACTTGTGGTTACAGAGTTTTAATCGGACATAGAGAAAGATAGGGGCTTATAGTTTTCCCCCACAACCTTACTTGCCAAAGGATAAAATAAAAAAGAAAAGGTGAAGATCACCATGACTCTTGCATAAGGTAGAAGATAATAATAAAGGATAGGCCCTTCGCAGAGGGAAGCAGAGGTTGCCATGCGCTTTTATGGTTGGATGTATAAAATCTCAATGCGAAAGAACGTCACTTTATATTGCCCCTTGTGATATGAACCTTTATTATGCAGTCCGTCGCTTTTATTACTTCCACATCACAAGATCGTATAAAGCTTATTTCTCCCACACCAATCAATCATACATATTTAGAGCATTTTTTATTGCTTTGCACCGATGACAACTTACTTGAAGGATCTTACTCAATCCATAGGTAGATATGGTGGACTCTCACGGCAAAACTGGTTTAGGGATATTCGGAAGCACAAGTAGTATTTCTACTTGGTGCTGAGAATTTGGCTAGCATGAGGGGGATAGGCAAGCTCAACAAGTTAGAGGAACCATGAAAACATACTTTATCTCAGATATAAGAAAGACATAACTCATTACGTTGTCTTCCTTGTCCAACATCAACTCTTTAGCATGTCATATTTTAATGAGTGCTCCCAATCATAAAAGATGTCAATAATAATATATCTATATGTGAAACCTCTCTTTCCTTATTACTTCCTATTAATTGCAACAATGACCAAAGCTATGTCTGCCAACTCCCAACAACTTTTAATCATCATACTCTTTCTATGTGAAGTCATTACTCTCAATAAGATCAATATGAACTTTTTTGTTTCTTTTATTCTTTTCTTCTTTCTTTTATTCACCCAAGATCATGGAAAAAAAATCAAGCCCTTGACTAAACACTAATCTTTATTATATATAACTCACGAACTTGATTACATAGAGGGATCATAAAGCAAAACTCAAAACTAGATCATGCCATAAACTTTATTCTACTAGATCAAGATAGTACTAATAGGATCGAACTAAGAAAACGGTAAAGATAGGAGTTGTGATGGTGATACGATACCGGGGCACCTCCCCCAAGCTTGGCAGTTGCCAAGGGGAGTGCCCATACCCAGATACTCAATTCTTCTTTGTTGGAGGAGACGGTGGAGGTGTTGTTGGCTTAGTTGATGGCTTAGTCTTCTCCCTTAATTTGCGCTTGAGGACGACATTTTGATCCCTCAGACCATCAACTTCCCACTCCAGGTTTAATATCTTTTTGCATAGGTCCTGCTTATTTTCCTGCAAGAGACGAAAAGGGATAAACTCGAACTTGGGTTTCTTTACCCTATCAGGGAGACTTGACTTTTTGAACTCCACGTGCATGTCTCCAGGTTGAGGTAATGGTGCTTCATCTTCATCTGAGCTCGTCTCCTCCTTCCCCTTGGGTTCATAGTCCTCTTCTTCCTCCGTGGTCCATCCATTATGTTCCACATCTCCATAGACCTTTGGATTTGCTAAGTAATCATCCACATAGCTTTCTCCTTCCGAATCCTAGGAAGACATGTAGATTTAACCTGCAATAGGACAGCTCGAAACAAAGACAGGAGGTTTTTGCGTGATACGGGAGTCAAAAACTTCGGGAGAATATATAATGAATTTTTACCGACCAAAATACGTATCGTGCAAGAAAACGGAGTCCGGAAAGCACACGAGGTGCTCACGAGGTAGGGCGGCGCGCCCAGGGGGTAGGGCGCGCCCACCACCCTCGTGGGGCCCTCGTATCCTTCCCGGATTGCTACTTATTTTTCTATTTTTATAAATACTCCAAAACGGAGAAATATTGCCTTAAAAGTTGTTTTGGAGTCGGTTTACTTACCGTACCACATACCTATTCCTTTTCGAAGTCTGAAACGTTCCAAAAAGTGTCCCTTATGTATTCCTCCGGGGTTATGGTTTCAATAATATTGGTTTCAACATTTATGGGATTACCTGAGATATAATGTTTAATTCTTTGACCGTTTACCACCTTTGGATTTGTGCCCTCAAAGTTGTTGATTTTAATGGCACCGGAATGATAGACCTCTTCGATGACGTAGGGGCCTTACCATTTAGAGAGAAGTTTTCCTGCAAAAAATATTAAACGAGAGTTGTATAGCAATACATAATCACCTACATTAAACTCACGCTTTTGTATCCTTTTGTCATGCCATCTTTTAACTTTTTCTTTAAACAACTTGGCATTTTCATAAGCTTGGGTTCTCCATTCATCAAGTGAGCTAATATCAAATAACCTCTTTTCACCGGCAAGTTTAAAATCATAGTTGAGCTCTTTAATAGCCCAATATGCCTTATGTTGTAGTTCGAGAGGTAAGTGACATGCTTTTCCATAGACCATTTTATATGGGGACATACCCATAGGATTTTTGTATGCAGTTCTATAAGCCCATAATGCATCATCAAGTTTCTTAGACCAATTCTTCCTAGACCTATTAACAGTCTTTTGCAAAATTAATTTGAGCTCTCTATTGCTCAACTCTACTTGACCACTAGACTGTGGGTGATAAGGGGATGTGTAAGTGCATCTAGTGCCACCCCTAGTTGGTTTTGGAGTATTGACGACAAACCTAGTTGAGGGACTAATGTGTTTTTGAGAATTGCAGGAAAACACAGGTAGAAGTCCCTCATTGATTCGGTTTTACTACCGGAGATGACCCCCAAAAATGTACGAAGACATTGAAGACAATGGTGGTTTATGAAGATATTCATATTGAAGACAATGACATGAGAAGACTCCCTATGAAGCTTTTGAAACTCGAAGACCTAGATCCTTCGTAGTTTTATTTCATTCATGTTGTGTCATAGGAACCACCGTACTGTTAAGTGGGGTCGAAGAGAACCAGTCAGAATGATTGAAGTGATGCCTAATTCAAATCCTATGTCTTCGAGCGAAACCTATGAGAGAAAATCTTGTCCAGAGTCAGACAAGTCAGCTTTACTTGTAGCCCAAGTAAAGTTGCCGTGTGAGTTTGAAATCCGACCGTTGGTACACGTGTCAGTTCCTTAGTGACCCAGGGTCATTTCGGACAGATCAGGTCGGGTTGCCAAGTGGCTATAAATAGTCCACCCCCCACAACCTTAAATGGTTGGCTGCTCAGATTTCAGTACACGGCTTTTGTCGTTTGAGAGCAACCCACCTCGAAAGCCTTTGAAGAAAAATTCCTAGTGAAGGAGAAAAGCCCTAACCACCCAGAGCCAGAGTAAATTGGGCATCACTTAAGTCTTCGTGTCTGTGTGATCTGAAGACTTATTACACTTGAGGACTGTGCCTCCAGCCGGTTAGGCGTCGCGTTCTGAGCATCCAAGAGACATTGTGGATTGCCGTGAACGAAGTCTGTGAAGGTTTGGGAGTCTACCTTGAAGACTTACCAGAGTGATTGGGCGAGGTCTGTGTGACCTTAGCTCAAGGGAATACGGTGAGGACTGGGTGTCCTGAGCTAGTGTTCAGGACTGGGTGTCCGGGACTGTGTGTCCTAAGGTTTAAATACCTAGCCGCCCTAACCAGACGTACAGTTGTCACAGCAACTGGAACTGGTCCAACAATCATTGTCTTCAACGAGTCACTGGTTTCATCTTCACTTCCCTTACTTACTGTTATACTCATTGTGAAGTCATTGCATGCTTGCTCTATCTTTTGTCTTCACAACGCTGTATGAGTTGATCTGTTTGGCTTCATAACTTCTTCCTACCTGATCCTTATTACACTGAGCTGTTTGTCACTTGCTTTCACTCTATTGAATACTGACCATGGCTTGCCTAGTGTAATCTAACTTCCGCTGCATAGTAATAGGCATAATCTTCACTGTTTGTCTTCATAACTCCACGTTTTGAAGACTTTCATAAAAATCGCCTATTCACCCCCCCTCTAGTCGATATAACGCACTTTCAATTGGTATCAGAGCGAGGTGCTCCCTTGTTCTGTGTGATTCGGTTTAACCACCTGGAGTTTTAGCTATGTCGACTGCAGGGATAATCAAAGTCTCCGCTGCTGCCCCGTCTTCGATGGAACTGATATCCCTACTGGAAGAATAAGATGCGGACTGCATCTTGAAGCCATTGACATCGACCTCTGGTATGTCGTCGTGAACGGCGTTCCCAAGGCTGGAGAAGGTGTCATCGCTGCTGATGTCAAGAGGTTCGCGCAACTGGACTCGACCGCCAAGAACATCATCTATGGTCATCTGACCAAAGGACAGTATGGCCGTGTGAGTGCTTCTGGAAACATCTAAGCTAGTCTGGGACTGGCTCTCCAAGGTCAACGAAGGCGTCTCAACCCAGAGAGATCAGAGATCAGTGTCTTCGCAACCTCTTCAACCGCTTCAAGCGAAATGACAATGAGAATGTCCAGCTCACATTTGATCGACTCACTGACATCACAAATGAGCTTCAAGCCCTCGGCGCTACTGAGATCACCAAGCATGAAGTCGTCAAGACACTGCTGAGATCACTTGATAGTTCGTTTGACATCCTGCCCTGATGATTCAAGAACGTCCTGATTTCAAGACACTCGATCCGTCTGACATACTTGAGAGGCTCAACACACATGAGTTTCAGCTTTCTGAGAAAAGAGATATCTACGGTCCAAACTATGGGCGAACTCGTGCCTTGAAGGCAAAAGCTGTCTCCTCATCTGAAGAAGAATCTGACTGCAGTTCTGATGATCCTGAAGACATTGGAAGAGAACTTGCAATGCTAGTGAAGAAGTTCCAAAAATTCACCAAGAAGAAAGGCTTCAGAAAATCTTCACGATCAAGCTCAAGGAATGATGAAGCTTCTGCTCATGACTACAAGAAGAAAACATGTCACAAGTGCAAGAAAACTGGGCACATTCATCTCTGAGTGTCCACAGTGGGACAATGAGAATAGAAGGAAGAAGAAGAGCAAGGAATATGATTCTGACGACAAGAAGAAGAAGAAATACTCAAAGTCTTCTTCCAAGTCTTCATCAAAGTCTTCATCACACAAGAAGAGCTCATCTGGCAAGGCACGTGCGTTTGTTGGAAAGGAGATGGATTCAGAGGAGGAGTCCGCATCTGAGGAGGCAGAGGTGGAGTCTGAGGAGGAGTCTGATTCTGGCATTGCGAGTCTGGCTACAGCATACGTCGCCAAGTCCATCTTCAATACTGAAGACATGACTGCATCACCGACACCGACGCAAATGACAAGGACTACTCCACTCCTACCTACTGCTTCATGGCACGCGGTGCCAAGGTAAACCACGCACTACTCACTATCAAACATCTAGTGACGATGACTCTGATTGTGATTTCAAAACCCAGCTACAAAACACTTGCTAAAATTGCAACTGAACAACAGAAAGCTATGGAACATATTCAAAAACTGTTAGACAGAAGCGATGATCTGTTGGGTGCTGAAATGACTCGATCTGAATCCTTAATTGAAGACATAAAAAATCTTCACGTTAAGTATCAGGAACTTGAAAGTCGTCATGAACTCTCTCAACAACTCATGAAAAGCTTTCCTATGATTATCTTCAAAGGAAGCAAGAACTTGAGAAATTGAGAGCGGCTCATGAAGATCTTCAAAAGGAAAACGAGTCACTTCGCGCCGAACAGATCAGTTCCGCTCAGGAAGGATTTGAACCACCATGTCTTAAATGCATTGAGCGTGATAATGCTACTTCTGTTGCTGAATGTTCTACTGCTGCTACTGTTGCAATATCTTCAACTGTTGATGTGGTAACTAACCCCTCTGCTGAGGATACCACTGCTATTGCTGATGAGAATGCTAGGTTGAAGACATTGCTTGAAACAGGGATGTACAAAAGTCTTCAAAGGGCATCAGACTTTGTGATGTCCTCAAAAGCAGATCCTGAATCGAAACCCTAGGAAAGAGGGTGTTGGATTTATGAGGAAAATCAATACAGATGGCTCTTACTGGAAACCTGAGCAGTACCCCAAAACCACATGGGTTGCTGCAAAGGAACTTTCAGCAGATCCATCCAATTTATCTGGCTTCACTTGTGCTAACCCCATTATCATTGATGAATCCTTTGATGCAAACTATAAACTGTTTAAGAATCAGAATGGTGAAGTGTTTGCCAGGTACATTGGTACTAACTGCAGGAATGGACCGCCTATGAAGAAGATCTGGGTTCCGAAAAAGTGTCTGGAAAATCTTCCTGTGAATGTCTTCATGACACCTCACTTGAAGAAGACAAACCTCAGACCAAAGGCTTCATACGGTCCAAAGGCTTCATATGAACAGAGGACTCACCTGAGTCGCACTAACGCAAATGTTTTGCAGGGAAACCATACTCAGGCATACGAATATGAGAGCGGTTCTTCGAACCGTCATGTTCATATGACCAAAAATTATTCTGCTTATTCTTATGAGTATTATTGTCCACCTGCTAGACTGTTTGCTAAGGCTTCAAAGCCAAAATTCTCAGATGCTGCACTTAGACTTATTGCTTCTAAGCCACCCTTGAAGATGTGGGTGGTTAAGAAAGCTTGACTCTCTTTTGCAGGGAAAGATCTCCAGCAGAAAAACAAAATCTTCTGATGCTATTGCTGGGGACCTTAAAAATCTTGTAGGGCGCAAGATAAAATGCCCAAATGGCATCATTATGTACTTCGTTCCTGAATCGCATGCTACTCTCCCTATTATCCTAATCTGGATTTTTCATAATCCCACTGGTTCGTCAAATGTTTATGCTTCACAATTCTCTTCGTGAAGCCTATCCCCCTAACTGCACTGTAGGGTACGACACCAGTTCAAAGTCTTCAGAATGGATTATTGACAGTGGGTGTACAAATCACATGACTGGCAAAAGAAGCCTTCTTATGGACTCAACCTTACGTCCATCCGACAAGAGCCACATCACATTTGCTGACACTGGTAAAAGTAAGGTATTGGGTCTAGGTAGAGTTGCAATCTCAAAGGATCAACACATGGATAAAGTCATGCTTGTTGAATCCCTTGGCTTCAACTTAATGTCTGTCTCAATGCTTTGCGATTTGAATATGATTGTAATGTTTGGAAAATATCGTTGCCTGGTGCTAATGGAATCTGACAAATCTCTAGTGTTTGAAGGGTATCGGAAAGGTGATTTGTACGTGGTAGATTTCTCAGCAGGACCACAACTTGCAGTATGTCTTCTTGCAAAAGCTTCAGAATGCTGGCTTTGGCATCGAAGGCTTGGGCATGCTGGCATGAGGAACCTCCACACCCTTGCGAAGAAAAAGCACGTCATAGGCATCGAGGCGTCAAGTTCAAGAAAGATCACTTATGCGGTGCCTGTGAAGCAGGGAAGATGACAAGGGCAAAACATCCTTCGAAGACAATCATGACTACTACACAACCCTTCGAACTGCTTCACATGGATCTTTTCGGTCCCACTCACTACTCAACTTTTACTACTTCTGTGCCTCTATGGCTTCGTCATTGTTGATGATTATTCTAGATATACTTGGGTGCACATAATCCTTTCAAGACTGAAGTGCAGGATGTCTTCAGACGCTTCGCAAATCGGATATGAACAATTTTGGCGCCAAGATAAAGCACATCAGAAGTGACAATGGCACTGAATTCAAGAACACTGGCCTTGATACATATCTGGATACCTTGGGCATCACACATGAATTCTCAGCTCCATACACGCACAGCAGAATGGCGTCGTCGAACGCAAGAACAGAACACTCATTGAGATGGCCAGAACAATGCTAGATGAATACAAGACTCCAAGAAAATTCTGGACTGAAGCCATTGATACTGCATGCCATACAATCAATCGTGTTTATCTTCACAAGCTTCTGAACAAGACATCTTATGAACTCCTAACTGGCAAGAAGCCAAATGTCAGTTACTTTCAGAGTATTTGGCGCAAAATGCTGGATCAAGGACCCACACCACACCTCAAAGTTTGCACCAAAAGCACATGAGGCTTCATGCTTGGATATGGAAAGGATTCGCACTCCTACAGAGTCTTCAATCTCTTCCACTACAAAGTGGTTGAAACAGTGGATGTGCGATTTGATGAAACCAATGGATCACAAAGAGAGCAATTGCCAAATGTGCTAGATGAAGTTCCAGCAAATGAATCAATCAAGCTTATGGGAACTGGAGAAATTGTACCTTCTGAAGCTCAACCTGAAGAAGAACTTATCATCTCAGCACCTGATCCACATGAAGACAATGCTCAGCCTGAAGATATACCTTTAAATGACCACATAGATCAGCAAGAGCAAAGTCTTCGCCCCACACACCCTCGTGTTGCAAATGAAGTACAAATTGACAAAATACTGGACAGCATCAATGCACCTGGTCCACTCACTCGTTCAAGGGCAACTCAGCTAACAAACTTCTGTGGGCATTTCGCATTCGTCTCAATATCAGAACCCAAGAAAGTTGAAGAAGCCTTCATGGAACCTGAATGGATTCAAGCTATGAAAGAAGAGCTTCAACAGTTTGAGCTGAATAATGTATGGGAACTGGTTAAGCGTCCTGATCCACGGAAACACAACATAATAGGCACCAAATGGATATACCGCAACAAGCAAGATGAGCATGGTCAAGTTGTCAGAAGCAAAGCTCGTCTAGTTGCTCAAGGATATACTCAAGTGGAGGGCATTGACTTCGATGAAACATTTGCTCCTGTGGCTAGGCTTGAAGCCATACGCATACTGCTGGCCTATGCAAATCATCATAACATACTTCTCTATCAGATGGATGTGAAAAGTGCCTTTCTCAATGGCAAGATTGAAGAATAAGTGTATGTTGCACAACCACCTGGCTTTGAAAATCCAAAACATCCTGATATGGTATACAAGCTCAACAAGGCACTGTATGGCCTCAAACAAGCCCCCAGGGCCTGGTATGATACACTCAAGTACTTTCTGAAGAGCAAAGGATTCATACCTGGTTCCCTGGATCCCACTCTTTTCACGAAGACATATGATGGTGAACTGTTTGTGTGCCAAATATATGTGGATGACATTATCTTCGGCTGCACCAATCAGAAGTATAGTGAAGAGTTTGGATACATGATGCAAGAGCAATATCAGATGTCCATGATGGGGGAGCTGAAGTTCTTTCTCGGTCTTCAAATACGGCAACAACGCAACGGCATCTTCATATCACAAGAGAAATATCTTAAAGAGTGCCTGAAGAAGTTCGGTATGCAAGACTGCAAAGGCTTCACAACACCAATGCCAGCCAAGCATCATCTGGGTCCCGACGACAATGGTAAAGAGTTCGATCAAAAGGTATACCGCTCCATGATTGGGTCTTTGCTTTATTTATGTGCATCTAGGCCAGATATCATGCTTAGTGTTTGCATGTGTGCTCGATTTCAAGCGACACCAAAGGAGTCGCATCACTTAGCTGTGAAGCGAATTCTTCGATATTTGGCTCACACCCCAACTCTAGGATTATGGTATCCAAAGGGCTCAGAGTTTGATTTAGTTGGATTTTCGGATGCTGATTATGCTGGTGACAAAGTTGATCGCAAATCTACATCAGGCACATGTCACTTTCTGGGACGATCACTTGTATGTTGGTCTTCAAAGAAGCAGAACTGTGTATCACTCTCCACTGCTGAATCTGAATACATTGCTGCTGGATCTTGCTGTGCTCAGCTTCTGTGGATGAAGCAAACACTCAAGGATTACGGCATTCATCTGAAGCAAGTGCCACTTTACTGCGACAACGAAAGCGCCATCAAGATTGCCAACAACCCAGTTCAGCACTCGAAGACAAAGCACATTGAAATTCGTCATCACTTTCTCAGAGATCATGTTGTGAAGGAAGACATTGATATCATACACGTCAATACTGAAGAGCAATTGGCAGATATCTTCACCAAGCCCTTGGATGAGAAGAGATTTTGCAAGTTACGGTGTGAGCTAAATATCTTGGAATCCTCAAATGTCCTGTGATCAGGCACACATCCTAACACTTATGCATATTGATGACTTAGATGTGCAACACACGAAGTAGCGTATATCTTCAAACAATGAAGACATACATTCTAAGTGTGAATACATTAATATGGAATTTAACTTCGGAGCGCCACGACAATTGTGCGCCGTGTCTGGGTCTAATACTTCCTATACGGTGGGTAACGCCACCACCAAACATTCCATTTTGAAGTGTTTCTCTCATGGCGTTACCTCTCAATGTCTTCACAATTGGTTTGGTTTCATTCTCAATATGTCTTCATGATTATCTTCACTGCGTTGATTATAGGGATATATATGTACTGATGTTCTGTCCTCTACAGCATTCACTTATAGCTATGTCTTCTTGGTTGAATCTTTTTGAACTAAGTGAATGTGATCGGACCCTAACCTCTCTATGCTTTCTATCTCAAACTCTATCTCTCCAAGTCATATGCATTCTGTTGAAACTGTCGAATGTCTTCACTGTGTCCTTGTCAGCCGAAGACATTGAGACAACCATAAAAGTCCGTTTTTAATGTTCATTCCTCCACATAAGATCCGGAGAAGAAGGAACGACCGCCCGACAATGTAGGCGTGCGTGGGACATGGAACAAATCCCAATCTTCCTCTAACTGGCCACGCGTGCCTCAAATGCGAACCGCCAGGGGTACCTGCGTAATAGCGCAGTGCCGCCTCTATCCCTATAAATACACGATTCACTGCGGTCATTATCTCCTTCTTCCACCCTCGCACGAACCCTAGCGCCACCGCTAGCACTCGACGACGCCGGCGACGAAGCGCTTCACTGCCGCAACCTCTCCGACGCCGTTTTCACGCCGACTGCGGACATCGCTCTCTCCGCCGTCGCCGTAGGTGTCTTCCGTTGCCAAGTTAGGGCACGGAGGATCGAACTGCTCGGCCTCAACTCTCACTTCGTCTAGCAGTTCCAAGTGTGGTAAATAAAACCTCTTTTTACAGCTTCTTTGATCCTACAGTTCAGTCACTTTCAGCCATAAGAAGTTTCTCTTCACACCAGTTAAATCTCTCGCTGCATCTCATAACATGCCTACTATATTCACTTGTGCTTCATAAAGTAGTTAGATTCCTCACTTGTACTGATCTATGGGTTCGTACAAATCTGGAACCAACTTCTTATCTACAAGTGAATGTCTTCGCATAATGAGGTCAATGTCTTCTAAACCGATTTATCTTCAAAATCTTCTGAGAATGCATATGACCTCTTCCCCTTCCCTCGCACCTTAATGCTGTCACAGGTACATGTCCGTGGGAGAATCCTTTGGTTCTCATAGTCTGCATTCATTTGCAGAGTACTTGCAGCATCACATCAACTCGCCTGAAGCCAGTTCTTGCAAAAGGAAGCCTTTGAAGCCTTTGAACATCTTGAAGCCTTCCAAGTTATTCATGGCTTCAGAAACAGCAGCAAGGAAGGGAGGAAGACAGCGACGTGGTGAAACATCCAAAGATCTGCCTGATGAATTGGCAGAGATGTACAAAACTGATCCTGAAGAAAGCTATGGTCAGCGCAAGACACGAATCCAATGGATTCGAAGATATTGGGCAGAGCAATGGTTCCACTACCGCTTCGTCACTCAGGAATATGCGGAGAAGTGCGCCATTAAGAGACCATGGGGAGATGTATTATACAAAAATCTCGTACCCAGGTCCAGAGACGAAGCCATTGCTCAAGGCTTCTACCCATGCATGGTGAGAGGACCACAGCCAGCTGAGGCACATCCGTCATCACTTCTCTGGTGCCGTGATGATAATCTCTTCAAGCGCAACCTTCAGTTTGCACAACAGTCAGCGAAGATAAACAAGAAGAAATTTGGGCTTGACTTCAACCCTGGTCCCTCCTCACCAAGGGCAGATGGCACACGCAACGCCGATCCCAATATCATCGGGCCGTATGCCAATCTTGCAGGCCTCATCACTCGCATCCTAGTCCAAGGGACTGCTGTGAATGACCCTCCAGCAGATACTGAGTCAGATGACGCCCCTGCTGCTCCGAAGCCAAAGCAGAAGAAGCCAAAAGCTCCAAAAGCTTCAAAGCCAGCCGCTTCTCCCAAGATAGCAAGAGTGAAGCCTTTAGCAACTGCACCTCCTGAAGCCAGTGTGCAGTCAGAAGGCTTATCACGAGTGTCCAAGCCCCAAGAAGCCAAGAAGCCTCAGCCACTCACAGGCAAAGAACTCACAGCTGCTGACATTCTGCGCTGCGAAGCCATTGATCTCTCAAGCGATGAAGATCTTGGAGATGATGCTCTTGAGCAGCTCATCAAGAGCAAGGAGGAGGCTGAAATCTTCAACAATCTGCCTCTGTTTGATGTCGCCATCATCCACAACTTCATCGATGAATGGTTTGACACACCAGACATAAGCTTCAATGATCTGCAGCTACCCATAGGCCTCAACGTTGCCTTTCAAGGTGCAATCGCTTCAGAACTTGCAATAGCCCAGCGAATTGTAGAACTAAAGCAGAAAATTGATTATGAAAAGGCTCAGTTCAAGAAGCACGTGGCCAAGCTCAGTGTGCAAGAAGTGAAAAACTTCAAGATCATGTTGCACGAGCTGAAAGAAAACTTTCTGAAGACGCGTGCCGAAGCTCAAGGCTCGCGAGAACGCATGAAGACTTTGGCTGATCGCTGCGTGCAAGCCTACAATGAGGCAGAAAAGCGCAAGGCACTTGGGCGTCCCGGCATTGACCCCAGGATGGCCGCGAAGAAGAAAAAGAAGGCGTCTGTGCCCGAACCTGAAGCGCCAAGGTCAGAACCTGATGCTCCGATTGTCTTCCCCGCTGCAACGACTGGCTCGAAGCCAATGAGTCGATCAATCGCCTCACAGCACAAGAAGACACGGACTGTAGAGGCTAAAGCTATGAAGAGAAAACATTCTGAAGCCTCTCCTTCTGAACCCATCATCAAGAAGCGCAAGACCAAGAAATCTCGGGCTGCTCCCACAGAGCCCCTGATAGTTGAACCACTCTGTGTCCGCTATCCTGACGCAGATCGTCAGATGACAGTGCATGAGCCTGCTTACATAGAGGCTCCGCACGCTGAAGACATTCCAGCAGCCAACCCCAATGCTGCTGAAGACATTGGTCCCCAAGACAATGTGCAAGGTGATGCAGCCCTTCCTCAGCTTGAGACAAGCGAACAGATCAGTATTGGTCGTCCATTGACGCCAATCACACAAGATGCGTCATGGGCAGATCGCCCACAGGAGTAAGATGAGCTCCAACCCACTGCAACTCCACCGGCGCTTACACTCCATAAGCTTCGCAGAGGGCCAAGGGCTCAGGCTGCTGAAGACATTCCGGCTGCATCAGCCGAAGAACAAGCTGAGATACCTCAAGCTCCAACTCCCCCGCACCAACAAGAAGCAGTTCTCAAAGAGAACATGCCTGAAGCTGAAAATGTTGAGGCTGCCACAAACAACGCCGAAGCAAATGTGGAGCCCTTCCCAACAACAGCTTCAGAAGACACCGAAGCTACTGCTCCTGAACATTCTGTGCCTGAGTCTGCTGCCGGACCACAATTCAACTATCATATTGCGCACAGACCCCAGGTCCAGAAGCCGATCCCACGACTACCAAGGTTCCCAGGTCCTGCATCAGCTCCTGGTTCCTTCAACATCAACGGCTTCAGGGCAGATAACACATTTTTCGACCGCTCCAAGAACCCTTATTCAAGGGAACGGATTGTATCAGATAGGTTCTGGAGCCATCAACAGCGCAGCTATTATTCATGCATCCTCTACAACCAAGGCCGCATCTTTCCTCACAAGCGCCTTGAGGTTGAAGCTGTTGCAGGTCTGCCTGGTCTGGAAGAAGCACTGGATTGCTTCAAGCAAGTGGGGTTGCTGCCATTTATCACTGACGAAGAGCACTGGAACGAAGAGCTTCTGCTCCAGTTCTATGCCACTTTGCATATCAAAGGCTATAACAGAGACCCGAAGACATGGATCCTGGAGTGGATGACAGGCAATATCCATCATGAAGCCAATGCTTTCGACCTAATTGAGCTTACCGGCCTTCCCACTCCTGGCGAATTCTTTGAAGAAGGGTGCCAACTCCATGCTGAAGCCATTGAAAGCATATTTCAGCGTCCTGAGCCAGATATGAGTCAGATGCTCTCAATGATGAAGCCATTTCCTCCAAATGCACCCTATCCAACTAGGTTCTTCGTTGAAGACTTAGAGTACCTGCCCAAAACAATATATCACATCATAAGGCGGACTCTCTGGCCAGTCAAGGGACACTCTCGATATGCAACGATTGATGGTGCAATGAAGACTCTCATCTTCTGCATTCTTCATGGCAAATGCTTCAATGCATAGGATCTCTTCATCCGTCAATTTGCAGCGTCTGCTTCAGAACTGTTTGGCTTAAAGTTTTATGCTCCTTGGGTTATGAGGCTGATCAAGCTTCACTCTGCAATCTCCTATCAACCCTCAGCCCGCAATCATAAGATATTTTTGCCCGACATGGACACATCTGCTGAAGCAATATATCCAGAGCCGGCCAAGCAACCACTAAGTCTTCAGAATGCAGAACACCAGAGCTTCACTCAAAATATTGAAGGTGTTGAAGCTCTCTCCCGAGTGTATCCAATGGCTGGCACCACACGTGCCCCTGCATCAACTGAAGCCACCAACAGCACAGCTGCAAAGAGACCCAAGAAGCGCGCTTGTGCACTCAATGACAGAGAGCTTCTTGTGGCTCTTCACCAAAAGCAAGATAGGCATCACGACTGGCTCAAGAGGCAGATGAAAAGCATCATGCAAGAAGTCAATCGCATCAGAAATCTGGCAACCAAGAATGCATTTGTCACACACGAGACCTGTCGCCGCACTTGGAAGGGCCTCACCATGATGTGCCCTGAAGCTGAACTGCATGAGGATGGCTTCACAGAGCACTTCAAATTTGACTCCACGCCTCCAAGAAGAGCGGTGATGCGCAGCACACCATCACTTGAAGAGTCAGAGTTCTCTTCTTCTGCTGCCACCGTGTCTGCCCGGATTATTGAAGAAGAAGACGACGCGACATCATCTCCACCTGCTTCAACGCGCGTCGAATCTGCACCAAGCTCGTCTGCACCACCGCCAAACAACTCCACCGACCCTGCTGCGCCTGGGAACGCGTAGAAACCTCTATGTCTTCAAACCTTTTTGGTCATCACTGACAAAAGGGGGAGAAGCATATGATGGTTATAGTCTTCAAGCGGGTCACTATGGGCGGGTGCCTTCATACTTTTGCTACACTTTGCTTCGTGCTTACAACTCCCGTTTTTTTGCTACATTTGCTTCTTTGAGTTGTAACACTTAGACTTGATGGTCATCTGCTACCTGTTATGCGAAGATAAATTCCGCATGTGCGACGATAAATTCCGCACTTAGATCATTCTGCAGATGTCCATTTTCCATTATGCATGTCATTATCTTCGTCTACTCTTCCATGCATAGTGGATTGTCATCATAAGCTGAAGTGAATCTCCACAAGTAAAACCTGCCATGTGCATGTGCATTCAAGAAGCAAATTACTTACATGCACATCTTCAGGGGGAGTCCTTGCAGCTTATGAAGACAATTCTTACACAATCTCACAAATTATGTTCCCCGTTGAAAATTTCAACTAGTTTGTCATCAATCACCAAAAAGGGGGAGATTGTAAGTGCATCTAGTGCCACCCCTAGTTGGTTTTGGAGTATTGACGACAAACCTAGTTGAGGGACTAATGTGTTTGTGAGAATTGCAGGAAAACACAGGTAGAAGTCCCTCATTGATTCGGTTTTACTACCAGAGATGACCCCCAAAAATGTACGAAGACATTGAAGACAATGGTGGTTTATGAAGATATTCATATTGAAGACAATGACATGAGAAGACTCCCTATGAAGCTTTTGAAACTCGAAGACCTAGATCCTTCGTAGTTTTATTTCATTCATGTTGTGTCATAGGAACCACCGTACTGTTAAGTGGGGTCGAAGAGAACCAGTCAGAATGATTGAAGTGATGCCTAATTCAAATCCTATGTCTTCGAGCGAAACCTATGCGAGAAAATCTTGTCCAGAGTCAGACAACTCAGCTTTACTTGTAGCCCAAGTAAAGTTGCTGTGTGAGTTCGAAATCCGACCGTTGGTACACGTGTCAGTTCCTTAGTGACCCAGGGTCATTTCGGACAGATCAGGTCGGGTTGCCAAGTGGCTATAAATAGTCCACCCCCCACAACCTTAAATGGTTGGCTGCTCAGATTTCAGTACACGGCTTTTGTCGTTTGAGAGCAACCCACCTCGAAGCCTTTTAAAGAAAAATTCCTAGTAAGGAGAAAAGCCCTGACCACCTAGAGCCAGAGTAAATTGGGCATCACTTAAGTCTTCGTGTCTGTGTGATCTGAAGACTTATTACACTTGAGGACTGTGCATCCTCCAGACGGTTAGGCGTCGCGTTCAGAGCATCCAAGAGAAATTGTGGATTGCCAGTGAACGAAGTCTGTGAAGGTTTGGGAGTCTACCTTGAAGACTTACCAGAGTGATTGGGCGAGGTCTGTGTGACCTTAGCTCAAGGAGAAAACGGTGAGCACTGGGTGTCTTGGACTAAGTGTCCTTGACTGGGTGTCCGGGACTGTGTGTCCTTTGGTTTAAATACCTAGCCGCTCCAACCAGACGTACAGTTGTCACAGCAACTGGAACTAGTCCAACAAATCATTGTCTTCAACGTGTCACTGGTTTCATCTTCACTTCCCTTCAACTTACTGTTATTCATTGTGAAGCCATTGCATGCTTGCTCTATCTTTTGTCTTCACAACATAACTGTATGATTTGATTGGCTTCATAACTTCTTCCTACCTGATCCTTATTACACTGAAGCTTGTGTCACTATGCTTTCACTTTATTGAATACTTGACCATGGCTTGCCTAGTGTAATCTAACTTCCGCTGTATAGTAATAGGCATAATCTTCACTGTTTGTCTTCATAACTCTCACGTTTTGAAGACTTTCATAAAAATCGCCTATTCACCCCCCCCTCTAGTCGATATAACGCACTTTCAATTGGTATCAGAGCGAGGTGCTCCCTTGTTCTGTGTGATTCGGTTTAACCACCTGGAGTTTTAGTTATGTCGACTGCAGGGATAATCAAGGTATCCGCTGCTTGCCCCGTCTTCGATGGAACTGAATATCCCTACTGGAAGAATAAGATGCGCATGCATCTTGAAGCCATTGACATCGACCTATGGTATGTCGTCGAGAATGGCGTTCCCAAGGCTGGAGAAGGTGTCACTGCTGCTGATGTCAAGAAGTTCGCTCAACTGGACTCCACCGCCAAGAATATAATATGTGGTCATCTGACCAAAGGACAGTATGGCTGTGTGAGTGCTTTGAAGACATCCAAGCTAGTCTGGGACTGGCTCTCAAAGGTCAATGAAGGCATCTCAACCCAGAGAGATCAAAGAATCAGTGTTCTTCGCAACCTCTTCAACCGCTTCAAGCGAAATGACAATGAGAATGTCCAGCACACATTTGACTGGCTCACTGACATCACAAATGAGCTTCAAGCCCTCGGCGCCACTGAGATCACCAAACATGAAATCGTCAAGACGCTGCTGAGATCACTTGATAGTTCGTTTGACATCCTGGCCCTGATGATTCAAGAACGTCCTGATTTCAAGACACTCGATCCGTCTGACATACTTGAGAGGCTCAACACACATGAGTTTCAGCTTTCTGAGAAAAGAGATATCTACGGCCCAAACTATGGGCGAACTCGTGCCTTGAAGGCAAAAGCTGTATCCTCATCTGAAGAAGAATCTGACTGCAGTTCTGATGATCCTGAAGACATTGGAAGAGAACTTGCAATGCTAGTGAAGAAGTTCCAAAAATTTACTAAGAAGAAAGGCTTCAGGAAATCTTCACGATCAAGCTCAAGGAATGATGAAGCTTCTGCTCATGACTACAAGAAGAAAACATGTCACAAGTGCAAGAAAACTGGACACTTCATCTCTGAGTGTCCAAAGTGGGACAATGAGAATAGAAGGAAGAAGAAGAGCAAGGAATATGATTCTGACGACAAGAAGAAGAAGAAATACTCAAAGTCTTCTTCCAAAACTTCATCAAAGTCTTCATCACACAAGAAGAGCTCATATGGCAAGGCACGTGCGTTTGTTGGAAAGGAGATGGATTCAGAGGAGGAGTCCGCATCTGAGGAGGCAGAGGTGGAGTCTGAGGAGGAGTCTGATTCTGGCATTGCGAGTCTAGCTACAGCATACGTCGCCAAGTCCATCTTCAATACTGAAGACAATGACTGCATCACCGACACCGACGCAAATGACAAGAATGACTCCACTCCTACCTACTGCTTCATGGCACGCGGTGCCAAGGTAAACACACGCACAACTCGCTATGAAACATCTAGTGACGATGACTCTGAATGTGATTCAAAACCTAGCTACAAAACACTTGCTAAAATTGCAACTGAACAACAGAAAGCTATGGAACATATTCAAAAATTGTTAGACAGAAGCGATGATCTGTTGGGTGCTGAAATGACTCGATCTGAATCCTTAATTGAAGACATAAAAAACCTTCACGTTAAGTATCAGGAACTTGAAGATCGTGATGATACTCTCTCAACAACTCATGAAAAGCTTTCCTATGATTATCTTCAAAGGAAGCAAGAACTTGAGAAATTGAGGGTGGCTCATGAAGATCTTCAAAAGGAAAACGAGTCACTTCGCGCTGAACACATCAGTCCCGCTCAGGAAGGATTTGAACCACCATGTCTTAAATGCATTGAGCGTGATAATGCTGCTTCTGTTGCTGAATGTTCCACTGCTACTACTGTTTCAATATCCTCAACTATTGATGTGGTAACTAACCCCTCTGCTGAGGATACCACTGCTATTGCTGATGAGAATGCTAGGTTGAAGACATTGCTTGAAACAGGGATGTACAAAAGTCTTCAAGGGCATCAGACATTATGTGATGTCCTCAAAAAGCAGATCCTGAATCGTAACCCTAGGAAAGAGGGTGTTGGATTTATGAGGAAAATCAATACAGATGGCTCTTACTGGAAACCTGAGCAGTACCCCAAAACTACATGGGTTGCTGCAAAGGAACTTTCAGCAGATCCATCCAATTTATCTGGCTTCACTTGTGCTAACCCTATTATCATTGATGAATCCTTTGATGCAAACTATAAACTGTTTAAGAATCAGAATGGTGAAGTGTTTGCCAGGTACATTGGTACTAACTGCAGGAATGGACCGCCTATGAAAAAGATCTGGGTTCCGAAAAAATGTCTGGAAAATCTTCCTGTGAATATCTTCATGACACCTCACTTGAAGAAGACAAACCTCAGACCAAAGGCTTCATACGATCCAAAGGCTTCATATGAACAGAGGACTCACCTGAGTCGCACTAACGCTAATGTTTTGCAGGAAAACCATACTCAGGCATACGAATATGAGAGCAGTTCTTCGAACCGTCATGTTCATATGACCAAAAATTATTCTGCTTATTCTTATGAGTATTATTGTCCACCTGCTAGACTGTTTGCTAAGGCTTCAAAGCCAAAATTCTCAGATGCTGCACTTAGACTTATTGCTTCTAAGCCACCCTTGATGTGGGTGGTTAAGAAAGCTTGACTCTCTTTTGCAGGGAAAGATCTCCAGCAGAAAAACAAAATCTTCTGATGCTATTGCTGGGGACCTTAAAAATCTTGTAGGGCGCAAGATAAAATGTCCAAATGGCATCATTATGTACTTCGTTCCTGAATCGCATGCTACTCTCCCTATTAATCCTAATCTGGATTTAAGTTTTCATAATCCACTGGTTCGTCAAATGTTTATGCTTCACAATACCCTTCGTGAAGCCTATCCCCCTAACTGCACTGTAGGGTACGACACCAGTGACTTCAAAGTCTTCAGAATGGATTATTGACAGTGGGTGTACAAATCACATGACTGGCAAAAGAAGCCTTCTCATGGACTCAACTTTACGTCCATCCGACAAGAGCCACATTACTTTCGCTGACACTGGTAAAAGTAAGGTATTGGGTCTAGGTAGAGTTGCAATCTCAAAGGATCAACACATGGATAAAGTCATGCTTGTTGAATCCCTTGGCTTCAACTTAATGTCTGTCTCAATGCTTTGCGATTTGAATATGATTGTAATGTTTGGCAAATATCGTTGCCTGGTGCTAATGGAATCTGACAAATCTCTAGTGTTTGAAGGGTATCGGAAGGGTGATTTGTACGTGGTAGATTTCTCAGCAGGACCACAACTTGCAGTATGTCTTCTTGCAAAAGCTTCAGAATGCTGGCTTTGGCATCGAAGGCTTGGGCATGCTGGCATGAGGAACCTCCACACCCTTGCGAAGAAAAAGCACGTCATAGGCATCGAAGGCGTCAAGTTCAATCAACTTGCTGTTATTCATTGTGAAGCCATTGCATGCTTGCTTATCTTTTGTCTTCACAACATGAACTGTATGATTGATTGGCTTCATAACTTCTTCCTACCTGATCCTTATTACACTGAAGTTTTGTGTCACTATGCTTTCACTTTATTGAATATTGACCATGGCTTGCCTAGTGTAATCTAACTTCCGCTGTATAGTAATAGGCATAATCTTCACTGTTTGTCTTCATAACTCTCACGTTTTGAAGACTTTCATAAAAATCGCCTAATTCACCCCCCCTCTAGTCGATATAACGCACTTTCAGATGCAATTCTATGATTAACATCATATTTAGCAAGCATTTTACGGAAAGCACCATGAATAAAGTGTGAACCACCATCAGTCATTAAATATCTAGGGACTCCAAACCTCGGGAAAATAACTTCTTTAAGCATTTTAATAGAAGTGTTATGATCAGCACTACTAGTTGGAATAGCTTCAACCCACTTAGTAACGTAATCAACAACAACTAAAATATGTGTGTATCCATTAGAGGCAGGAAAAGGTCCCATATAATCAAAGCCCCAAACATCAAACGGTTCAATAACAAGTGAATAATTCATAGGCATTTCTTGACGTCTACTAATATTACCAATTCTTTGACATTCATCACAAGACAAGACAAACTTACGGGCATCCTTGAAGAGAGTAGGCCAATAAAAACCAGATTGCAATACCTTATGTGCAGTTCTATCTCCAGCGTGGTGTCCTCCATAAGCCTCAGAATGACACTTGCGTAGGATCTGTTCTTGTTCATGCTCAGGTACACAATGCCTAATAACACCACCTACTACTTCTTTATAAAGATGTGGGTCATCCCAAAAGTAATGTCTCAAATCATAGAAGAACTTTTTCTTTTGTTGGTATGTGAAGCTTGGTGGTATAAACTTAGCAACAATATAATTAGCATAATCAGCATACCATGGAGTACTATGAGAAGTACTTATAACATTTAATTGCTCATCAGGAAAGTCGTCATTAATAGGTAGTGGGTCATCAAGAATATTTTCTAACCTAGACAAGTTGTCTGCAATGGGGTTCTCAGCTCCCTTTCTATCAACAATATGAAAATCAAATTCTTGTAGCAAGATAACCCATCTAATAAGTCTAGGTTTAGCATCTTTGTTTTCCATAAGATATTTAATAGCAGCATGATCTATTTGAATAGTTACTTTAGAATCAACAATATAAGATCTGAACTTATCACAAGCAAATACAACTGCTAAAAGTTCTTTTTCAGTAGTAGCATAATTTCTTTGAGCATTGTGTAGAGTCTTACTAGCATAATGAATAACATTTAATTTCTTATCGACTCTTTGCCCTAGAACAACACCTACATCATAATCACTAGCATCACACATAATTTCAAAGGGTAAATTCCAATCAGGTGGCTGAACAATAGGTGCAGAGACTAATGCTTTCTTAAGTATTTCAAATGCTTCTACACAATCATCATCAAAGACAAATGGTATATCTTTTTGCAATAAATTAGTCAGAGGCCGAGAAATTTTTGAGAAGTCCTTAATGAACCTCCTATAAAACCCGGCATGACCAAGGAAACTTCTTATACCTTTGATGTCCTTGGGACATGGCATCTTTTCAATAGCATCAACCTTGGCTTTATCAACTTCAATACCTCTTTCAGAAACTTTGTGCCCCAAAACAATACCTTCATTAACCATAAAGTGGCACTTTTCCAAATTCAAGACAAGATTAGTTTCTTCACATCTCTGCAAAACTCGATCAAGATTGCTCAAGCAATCGTCAAAAGAGGAACCATAGACAGAAAAGTCGTCCATGAAAACCTCACAAATCTTTTCACAAAAGTCAGAGAATATAGCCATCATGCATCTTTGAAAGGTAGGAGGTGCATTACATAAACCAAAATGCATATGTCTATAAGCAAAAGTACCAAAAGGGCATGTAAAAGTAGTCTTTGATTGATCTTTAGCCGACACAGATATTTGAGAGAAACCAGAATAACCATCTAGAAAGAAATAGTGTGGGTGTTTGCATATTCTTTCTAGCATTTGATCAATAAAAGTTAAGGGGTAATGATCTTTCTTAGTACCTTTATTTAATTTGCGGAAATCAATTACCATCCTATAACATGTGATAATTCTTTGTGGAATCAATTCATCTTTATCATTAGGAACAACAGTAATACCTCCCTTCTTAGGGACACAATGGACAGGACTTACCCACTCACTATCAGCAACGGGATAGATTATACCTGCCTCTAGAAGCTTTAGTATTTCTTTTCTTACCACTTCTTTTATTTTAGGATTCAGACGTCGTTGAGGATCATGAGCTAGTTTGGCATATGCTTCCAAATTTATTTTATGTTGGTATAGAGTGGGACTAATGCCCTTAAGATCATCAAGAGTATATCCAATAGTAGCACGATGCTTCTTCAGAGTTTTCAATAATCTTTCTTCTTCATGCTCTGAAAGGTTAGCACTAATAATAACAGGATATATCTTCTTTTCATCAAGATAAGCATATTTAAGATTATCAGGCAAAGGTTTAAGCTCGAACACCGGATCACCCTTGGGTGGAGGAGGATCCCATAAGATTTCAACAGGCAAGTTGTGTTTCAGAACATGTTCCTGTTTAAAGAATACTTCATCTATTTCCCTTCTTTCATTCATGAACATATCATTTTCATGGTCTAGCAAATAGTGTTCTAAAGGATCACTAGGAGGTACTGCAATAGAAGCAGGACCAATAATTTCATCCTTACTAGGTAATTCTTCCTCACGATGTTGTTTACTAAATTTAGAGAAATTAAACTCATGAACCATATCATCCAAGCCAACAGTAACAACATTCTTTGTGCAATCTATGGTAGCATTGATAGTATTTAAGAAGGGTCTACCAAATATAATGGGACAAAAACTATCTTGTGGGGAACCAAGAACAAGAAAATCAGCAGGATATTTAGTTTTCCCACACAAGACTTCAACATCTCTGACAATTCCCATTGCTGAAATAGTATCTATATTGGCAAGTTTAATTGTGACATCAATATCTTCTAACTCAGCAGGTGCAATTTCATTCTTAATTTCTTCATATAAAGTATGCGGAATAAAACTAGCACTAGCACCCATATCACATAAGCCATGATAACAATGATCCCCTATTTTAACAGAAATAACAGGCACGCCTACCACGGGGCTATGTTTATCTTTAACACAAGGTTTAGCAATTCTAGTAGTTTCACCTTCGAACTGAATAACATGCCCATCAATATTATTAGACAAGAGATCGTTAACAATAGCAATATTAGGTTCTACTTTAACTTGTTCAGGAGGTGTATAAGTTCTAATATTGCTTTTACGAACAACAGTTGAAGCTTTAGCATGATCCTTTGTTCTAACAGGGAAAGGTGGTTTCTCAATATAAGAAGTAGGAACAATAGGATCACTATAAGTGACAGTCTTTTCTTAAACTTTAATAGGTGCAGCTACTTTTACTTCTATGGGAGGATGATATTTAAACCACTTCTCCTTAGGGAGATTGACATAAGTAGCAAAAGATTCACAGAAAGAAGCTACTATCTCATAGTCAAGTCCATATTTAGTGCTAAACTTACGGAAAATATCGGTATCCATGAAAGATTTAACACAATCAAATTTAGGTGTCATACCTGACTCCTTACCTTCGTCGAGGTCCCAATATTCAGAGTTGCATTTAATTCTATCCAATAAATTCCATCTGAATTCAATAGTCTTCATCATAAAAGAGCCAGCACAAGAAGTATCGAGCATGTTGCGATTGTTTTCAGAAAGCCGAGCATAAAAACTTTGCATAATTATTTCTCTTGGGAGCTCATGATTGGGGCATGAATATAACATTGATTTAAGCCTCCCCCAAGCTTGAGCGATGCTTTCTCCTTCGCGAGGCCAGAAATTATATATGTAATTGCGATCACGATGAACAAGATGCATAGGGCAATACTTTTGATGAAATTCCAACTTCAATCTTTTATAGTCCCAGAATCTCATATCATCACATAGCCTATACCATATCAATGTGTCTCCCTTCAAAGATAAAGGGAAGACCTTCTTCTTAGCAACATCATCGGGTATACCCGCAAGCTTAAATAATCCACAAACTTCATCCATATATATTAAGTACTCATCAGGATGCTTTGTTCCATCTCCTGTAAAAGGGTTAGCTAGCAGTTTTTCCATCATAGCCGCAGGAAATTCAAAAGGAGTTTCATTTTAAATAGGTTCAGTAGGTTGAGGAGCAACTCTTTGCTCTACTGGACGCGGTGAAGATACCCCAAACAAGCCCCTCAGAGAATTACTTTCTATAGTAACAAGTGACAGTAAATTTCAGCACACTATATAAATTTTTCCTTACCAAATTCCACCTACCAAAGGCGCTACACTCCCCGGCAACGGCGCCAGAAAAGAGTCTTGATGACCCACAAGTATAGGGGATCTATCATAGTCCTTTCGATAAGTTAGAGTGTCGAACCCAACGAGGAGCAGAAGGAAATGATAAGTGGTTTTCAGCAAGGTATTCTCTGCAAGTACTGAAATAAGTGGTAACAGATAGTTTTGTGATATGATAAATTGTAACGAGCAACAAGTAACAAAAGTAAATAAAGTGCAGCAAGGTGGCCCAATCCTTTTGTAGCAAAGGACAAGCCAGAACAAACTCTTATAATAGGAAAAGCGCTCCCGAGGAGACATGGGAATATCGTCAAGCTAGTTTTCATCACGTTCATATGATTCGCGTTTGATACTTTGATAATTTGATATGTGGGTGGACCGGTTCTTGGGTGATGTTCTTACTTGAACAAGCATCCCACTTATGATTAACCTCTATTGCAAGCATCCGCAACTCCAACAAAAGTATTAAGGTAAACCTAACCATAGCATGAAACATATGGATCCAAATCATCCCCTTACGAAGCAACACATAAACTAGGGTTTAAGCTTCTGTCACTCTAGCAACCCATCATCTACTTATTACTTCCCAATGCATTCCTCTAGGCCCAAATAATGGTGAAGTGTTATGTAGTTGACGTTCACATAACACCACTAGAGGCTAGACAACATACATCTTATCAAAATATCAAACGAATACCAAATTCACATGACTACTCATAGCAAGACTTCTCCATTGTCCTCAGGAACGAACGTAATTACTCACAAAGCATATTCATGTTCATAATCAGAGGGGTAATAATATGCATATAGGATCTGAACATATGATCTTCCACCAATTAAACCAACTAGCATCAACTACAAGGAGTAATCAACACTACTAGCAACCTACTAGCACCAATCCCGGACTTTGAGACAAGAATTGGATACAAGAGATGAACTAGGGTTTGGAGATGAGATGGTGCTGGTGAAGATGTTGATGGAGATTGCCCTCTCCCGATGAGAGGAGCGTTGGTGATGACGATGGTGATGATTTCCGCCTCCGGGAAGGAAGTATCCTCGGCAGAACAGCTCTGCCGGAGCTCTAGATTGGATCCGCCAAGGTTCCGCTTCGTGGCGACGGAGTCTCGTCCCGAAAAGTTCCCCTCTCTTTTTTTCTCATCGAAAGACCTCATATAGGAGAAGATGGGCATCAGAGAGCCACCAGGGGGCCCACAAGATAGGGGGCGCGCCCTAGGGGGGCGCCCCCACCCTCGTGAGCAGGGTGTGGGCCCCCTGGCCTTCATATTTAGTGTGGATTTTTCTTTATTTCTTTTAAGACGTTCCGTGGAGTTTCAGGACTTTTGGAGTTGCGCAGAATAGGTCTCTAATATTTGCTCCTTTTCCAGACCAGAATTCCAGCTGCCGGCTTTCTCCCTCTTTATGTAAACCTTGTAAAATAAGAGAGAATAGCCATAAGTATTGTGACATAAAGTGAAATAACAGTCCATAATGCAATAAATATCGGTATAAAAGCAAGATGCAAAATGGACGTATCAGAGAGCCTCCGAGGATCATAGGTTCCAAAATTGTTTTCCATGAGAGCCCGGGGGATCATGGTTTAATTAAACCCACATCAGAATAATTATTTGGGATGAGAAGATCTTCCAGAGGTTTCAAGTCCAGTTGCTCAAAGTTGTTCGTAACCAGGGACACGACTAATCATGATTAGTTTGTACACTCTGGAGAGGTTTGCACACTTTTCCCCACAGGACTCGATCTCCTCTGTTGAATTCCTCGCACTTCCTGATGTTTGAGAACCGGATGATCGAGACATAGTCTTTCCGAAGAGGTCCTCTGAACAACCCATCATGGGAAGGTTTCCCACAACTTACTCAACTATGCCAGAGCCCATAATGGCTTGTGGCCGCACACGAAAGCTACTTGACATGAAACATGTCCAACCTTTTTGAACCTGGGCGGCATTCTCCACATTTTCCTGAGTAATGCAGAGCCTCCCAGAGGATACATACTTGTCGACTGGTCCCGACAAACCTTTCCGCCCAGGTGATTGATTAATTGGTATTGCAGAACCTCTGAGGAAATACAATACATATAAGTTGTTAATGTAGTCATTGCTTAAGTTCTCTCGCAACTTTCATGAATCACACGATACCCAATCCACGTCTACCATAGCATGGCTAAGCAATAACTACACTATAATGATTCCCAATGTGGCGGCAAAGACTATCAGGATCCGTCTAACATATGGCTATCCTATCTGGGTTTAACATAGCATAGTAGTCCTACACATGCATACTACTGTGTTGATAGAGGGCACTATTCATGCAAGGCAAAAACATAGGATTGGTTCATCAAAAGTGCAAACTTGCCTATTAAAGTTGATGAAGTACTCCACACTCAAAGTCCTGACAATTCTACTCTTGGTACTCCGGACAATCTAGCTTGAGCAAGCAATAACATACATAACCTCTCATGCACAAGATTCGAAGAAAAGTTCTCGAAAAACTTAGAAAATAATCAAATAACTCATGCAAATAGAAAACAATTTTCAATGGTACTAAAATTATGTAGATTAGATCTTAACAGAAAGTTTAGGTCAAGAGCTTTGATTTGCAAAAAGAATCAGTTAAATCAGAGTTGTAACACTTAAGTTATAGCCAAAACAAGTTTAAATTTGAAACTGATCTAATTCAAATTTTAAAATTTCAAAAAGTTGATTTAACAAGTTCTCTGGATAGATGAGATCATACTGAAGATTTCGGCGTTGGTTTCATCAAATTTGAACAAACGAGTAAAAAGTTGTGATCGTTTGAAAACTAGGGGCTAAACTGTAAGAAAACTATTTGTATCTGGGTCCCTCACTACGTGACAGAAACTAACGGACAAACGTCCGCTACAGAAACTTAACCGATGAAACCTTTCGCTACAGAAGATAAACTAATGACTGTTCACTAAATAAAGAAACATTTAGAAGAAAAAATAGACTCGTGATAGTGATCATCCGATCCAGATCGGACGGTTGGGCGGCGTCGGTTACCGGCGGCGGTGGCGACTCTGGAAGCCAGGGCGGCTTCGGCGGCGGTGGTGGCTCCACGGGCAACGGGCTACGTGGGCGGCTGCGGGCGGCGGGTGGAGCGGCGGTGGGCGGTGCGTGTAGCGGCGACGACGATTTGGGAGGCGAGAGGGGGTCAGGATCCGGCTTTTAAAGGCCAGGGGAGGGGCGGCTTGGAGGAGGGGCAAGGGGAGTCCGGCAGCGACACGGGTGGCGGCCGACGGCATGGTCAGGCCGGACTCCCGCTCGAGGTCGGGGAGGGCGGCGCGCTGGGCTGGCTGGGTGGGCCACGGCCTGGCGACTAGCTGCGCCGGCCCAGTTCATCGGAGAAAGACTTTTGTTAAAAAAACCTTTTCCAGAAATAAGAAAGCCACAAAAACTATAATAAGAATTTCTAAAACTCCCAAAAAAATTCACATAATTATATGGCCGTATTATTGACCCAGTGAACATTTTTCTAGCCTAAAATGCAAGTTTTGAAAATACATTTTTAGTACTAATAAACCCCGCAATAAAATAAATTATCTTGCAAATAAAAGAAAATAAAATATTCCAAAATTCAAAATTCAATTTCCCATATTTCTTTGCAGTTTTTAAGAAGTCCTTTTATCTTCTCTCTTTATTTTATTTATTTGAAATAAGTGGAAAAGAATTTTGAATAAATCAAGTGGATCCAATTTTCCAAATTTTGAAAATTCAAAAATGGATTTTTGGGAAACCTCCAACTCTCTCAATTGGTCCTTGAGTTGCTTAAGGTTTCTAGGATCAAAATTCAAATAAAACAAATGGGCAAAATTCATAAATCATGGATGCATATGAATGATCTAATTATTATAAAACCAACACTACAAAAAATACACTTCCGTGATGATACGTGTTTGTCATAGTAGGTCGCGTTTTTTGTCATGCATGTACATCCATGACGATTTTATGACAGAATCAAGATAGTCATACCTGTGATGTCGTAAAAGTGTTCCATGACATTACCAAAATTATCATCACGGAAGTGTCCACTTCCATGACGATAAATCGCGCGTCACAGAAGTGATTTTGTCAAGGGTGACCGACACGTGGCATCCATCGTAACGGAACGCCGTAAGCTATCGGGTCCGGTTTTGGATCCGATAACCCATTAACAGCCCGGACCAATGGGGATTTTCCATGAGTAAAATCATCATTGGCCGGAGGAAACACGTGTTGCCTCACCGTTGGGACAGATGTCATCCACTCATTGGACATGAGGCGCCTATGATAGGTCGACACATGGCACGGCCCAACAATGGCCCATTTCGGTGAAAAAGGCCGGCCAGTAAAAATTAGCAGGTCGGCCCATATAACGCCTACTTGTGTTAGGTCCATTTAAGCCCACGACCCATACGAGATGTGCCAATTCGGCCCGTCAACGTCCCGTTAAAGATTTTACACCATTGAAGCCCATCGTCAGTTCGAGCCCGTCAACAGCCCGCTATATATTTGGGCTCAATATCGGCCCAATGAGATTTCGGCCTGTTAACGGCCCATTCAGTGGATGGGCCAATTTTCACGATGTACAACTTTCAGCCTTTTAGCGACCCATTTAAATGTTGGGCTAATTTCCAGCCTGCTGTGTCTTCCAGCCTGTTGACGGCCCATAAATGAGTTGGGCTTTTTATAGTCGGACCTGAGTTTCGGCCTTTTAACGACCCATTTAAGTGTTGGGCTAATTTCCAGCCCGGTGTGTCTTTCAGCCTATTGACGGCCCATATATCTGTTGGGCCATTTGTAGTCGGACCTGAGTTTTTGCCTTTTAACGGCCCATGCCCTTCATGGTCCAATACCAGCCCGGTTTCTCTTTCGACCTGCTAAAGGCCCACAACACAGTTGGGCCATTTACAGTACGACGTGACTTTCGGCCTCTTAGCGGCCCATGCTCTTCATGGTCCAGTACAAGCCCGATGTCTCTTTCGGCCTGCTAAAGGCCCACAGTATAGTTGGGCCATATAGAGCGCGAACTTAGTAATGGCTTGTTAATGACCCGTGAAATCAATTAGGCCCACCTATTGCCCGCTTTGATGTCGGCCTGTTAACGACCCGGGACTTAAGAGGGCCGACCATTAACTTTCGGCCTGGTAACGGCCCATTAACTTAATGGTCCCACTAAAGTTCGTACATGTCTTTAGGCCAAATTAGATAATTTGATCCCATTACGACGAGCAATTATGCACAGGACCAAAACCGATCAAGCAAAGGTACGACATACAAGGAAAAACGTTGCACATCCAGCATATATTACAGGAAATTGCATCCACTGGGCAATCAAAGATTGATGCTAGTGCAAATAAATGAACAGAACCTAACGATCTACAATGTCACAATCTGCAACCTCAGCACGGATGATGCCCATAAGCATGTGGGAAAGTTCTTGCTGCTTTGCTACACTGTCTCTGAAAACATTGATTAGTTGTTTTGTCGCACGACTCTGCACCTCTGATTCCTCCACCATTTCCATCATTCCTTCAGCCATTAATTGGTTCACAAACATACATTTTTTCCGTTGCATTCGAGACAAAGGATACTGAATAGATTTAGATGGCGATTTTGGCAGGCTTGTATTATTGATAGTGGAGAGTGTCTCGACCACTACATCATAACATAAATTAGGAGGGGAACCAAACAGATTAATCATGAGTTATTGCCATATTACCTGGCCTAGATTTATTGGAAAGAAACAATGGGGTTGCCTTGCTGTTTTCAGAGTTTGTCTTCTTATCTTCAGCAGCCTACACCAAATTAAGACACTAGCATTGCTATCATTAGCAAAGTCAGATAATAGGAAAGCAACATTGGCACAACGAACGTTTGGGCAACTAGCCAACACCAAATTAACACAATATGGCACAGCTATCATCAGCCAGGTATGGTAATACGAAAGCAACATTGACACAATGAATGAATGGGCAACGAGAGCAGCACTACAATTTAGTAATGTGCATGATATGAGATAGTACACTCATGCAGCTCGGTCTGCAAAACTATCAGGCAGTTTTCTTTACAAAAATCAACATTGGCGCCTTTAACATTTTGCTACAACTAATTTTAGATCAGATAAAGGTTGGATTCATGCTGATTAACAAAATACATGTTGATGTAAAACCATAGTGATATACAACAGGTACTTACATCAGCATTGGAGCACAGAGAATTCCTGCAAGATATTTTCCTCGAATACAATCCCAATGAAGGAAGTCTTCTATCATTTAACCTTATTTTATAAAAGAGAGATGGGTAAGAAACATGTAGAAAATATGATCAGAATGCTATAAAATTTCATGATGCAAGGATACGTACACGCTTCTTAGAATGGAGTTGACATTCTTTTGCTGGACTGGAGCAGACTAATTCTTTGGCCACTGGAATCTGCTTATTATCAGTGGCAGTTGGGTTTCTCTGTGCTGGAGCAGTATCTATGAAAAATGGAGTTGGTTTATTATCTCCTGGAGTTTGGATCCTTTGCAAAGACCTAGTTTGTAACCCTTCAGATTCTAACACAATCGTCTTCCCCTTGCATGCCTTGTATAGAAGAATGGTGCTTCAATTATAAAACATGCTACAACAGAGAGATGGAATAGGCACTGAAGAATAGAAAGGCATGACATATTGACATGTATTCCCTCCATCCGGAAATAAATGGATGGTTCTGGGCGTATTGCAGTTCTAGATACATCTAGTTTTATCCATTTCCGCGACATGTAATCCGGACGGAGGGAGTATGATGTAAGAGCTAGGGATACGATAGGACAACACGTAAAAAAACACTGAAAACCCACTGCAGAACCAAAGTGATCAAAGCCACTGATATGAGATAGTACACTCATGCAGCTCAGGATGCAAAACTACCAGTCAGTTTTCCTTACAAAAATCAACATTGTGGCCTTTAATCATACATTTTGCTACAACTAAATTTAGATCAGATAAAGGTTGGATTCACGCCGATTAACAAAATACATGCTAATGTAAAAATATAGTGATATACAACAGGTACTTACATCTACATTGGAGCACAGAGAATTCCTGCAAGAATCTTTCCTCACAGACGATACCAGTGCAGAAATTCTTCTATCTGTTAAGCTTATTTTCTAAAAGAGATGTGGGTAAGAAACATGTAGAAAATATGATCAGCATGCTATAAATGCAAGGATACACACACGCTTCTTAGAATGGAGTTGACATATTTTTGCTGGACTGGAGCGGACTAGTTCTTTGGCCACTGGAATCTGCTTATTATCAGTAGGAGTTGGGTTTCTCTATGCTGGAGCAGTGTCTATAAAAACTAGAGTTGGTTTATTATCTCCTGGGGTTTGGATCTTTTGCAAAGACCTGGTTTGTAACCCTTCAGATTCTAACACAATCGTCTTCCCCTTGCATGCCTTGTATAGAAGAATGGTGCTTCAATTATAAAACATGCTACAACAGAGAGATGGAATAGGCACTGAAGAATAGAAAGGCATGACATATTGACATGTATTCCCTCCATACGGAAAAAAATGGATGGGTCTAGGCATATTTTAGTTCTAGATACATCCTTTTTTATCCATTTCGGCAACATGTAATCTGGACGGAGGGGGTATGGTGTAAGAGCTAGGGATGCGACAGGACAACACAGTAAAAAAAACTAGTTGAATGTAAAATTGTATGCTAGTGGAATACATACAGAAAAACTAAGGCAACATACACGTGTATGATTGGGAAACTAAGATGGAATTGCAATAGAGCACTAGAACTACACTTCAATTTAAAAAAAACATGGTATGGTAGACAGATGAAGTACATACTGATGAATAACAATGCATAAGATATTCAGAAGCATGATGTCCAAATTAAGCAGATGGCATTGCGATAGTGTAGAATGACAGCACTTGAATTTGAAAACATGTTATCATGAATGGAATAGGTACTGAAAAACAGGAAGTTATGACATATTTACATGCATGATCATCATGCTAAGCACATGGCATTGCAACAGAGTAGATACACTCCATGACATTATATGCATGTTGTACCCATATCATGGGCCAAGTTAGAGCAAGGACCTTGTGGGGTGAAGACGATTCAACATCTTTCTGCAAGTCTTCTGAAGAACTGCCTTTACATGTTCCATCATATTGGGTATCATTGACATCAAGTTTATTGGCCTTTACATTGCTCCGTGAGGTTCTTATGGATATATCAGTGTGTGCAATTATATCTGACATGCATGGAAGACAACTAGTAGTTAGATTTATGTAATGAGTGCCTGTAGGAGACGACATAAATAGTAGGATTGGGGTTAACTAGCAGCAACAGGTCTCAAAAACTAAAGGGAGAACACAGGTGAAAGCTACAAAATATGTATCGTTTGTACTCGAGATTAACTACATGGCACACAGAAGTATTAAAGAACAACATAGGTAATACTAGAAGTGGTATAATACTATAATCACCAGCCCGTGGGATAGCATTGGCTAATGGATGATAACTATGGAACATCGTTACCTAAAGAACAAGTATCTTAGCTGAACTATGGAACAACGTTAACTCTTGAACAAGACCCGTAAGAGATCAACATGAATATACAGTGAAATGTGATAATCTATTTTCCATGCTTAGATGAATAAAAAAGCCATAAATGTTGCACACAAGTAAGATGAGGGTACAACCTATCTGGCCGCCATCCATAGGAGTGAGCATCATGTGCTGACTTGTTGACCGCCCTGCAGTTGTTGTGGCTGTCCATTTCGGGCACGCGCATTCGATGTAGGGAACTATTGAGTGGGGACTATAGCTCCCTTCTGGTGTATGCTTCCCTTGTTGGAGCAGCTGTGGTGAGTCAGAAGACGGTGTGGCTAAAGATGCAGATAACGCATAATGTTAAGAACGACACATCTCTTTCATCTGAAGAAATACACTAAGAGATCAACAGCAAGGTACGAGAGTGGTCACACGTCTATTGACTGAAGACTAAATTGGGGTCACACAATTTCATTTTATTTTGGTACTGTCCGATCTACGGCAGATGGCTTGATGGACATCTTGTGCCTCCCGGCTAACACTGTTAGGAATCTTCCCCGAAGAGCCAACGACCAACGGCAGAGCAGCCTGCCTCCTCCGTCCGTGGCCCCGTCCAAAACCCCACAACCCGCCCCACCGCACTGCCATGGTTGCGCCGCCCCCGGGCCAATCCACAAAGACTCCCCGTCATCCAGATCCGGCGGCGGCAGTACCTTCAACCCACGCAACTCTAAGATAGCCATCTAAGCGTTGCTTCCGCAGCGAACTTGCGGCCCCGCATCCTTACGTTAGACACCAGCCAACCGGCAGCCTAGGAGCTCCGCCGCCTCGAGGGATGCTGCTTCCCATTGGGAATCAATTGGCCCAGAATAAAAATTTAGACAACTGACACCTAAATAAAGTGATTTGAGATGAGGGTGCGACCTATCTGGCGGCATGGTGAAGTAGGCAGGTCCAGCTGCCGAGTCGGTGAGGCCAGCGCGGTTGCACTGGCAATCGGCGGCAGGGAAATAGTGATGTCGCAGCGGTAGACGGCTACGGGGAAGCAGCGCCGGGACTCTGGACATATCCGAAGTTGGAGCTGCTCCGGCACCGTGAGCAACAGCGGGGGTGAATCGGCTCTGGTGCGGTTCATGCGGCCGTCGTCGAGGCAGCTCCAGCAGCACGGAGTAAGAGGCACACGGCCCAGTGCACGATGGCAAATGGACAGCGTCTCCGGCATTAGGGGGAGGGCGGCTATGAAATTGGTGCGGCGGGGGGAGCCATGCAGGAGGTGCTGAGGTTTCGCGGCTTGGGAGAAGGGAGCTTCAGGGGAGAAGGTGATTTGGTGCCCACGAGGTATGAATGGGGGGATTGGGAGGGGAGTGAAACCTTGTTTTACGGACGCATTTGTCTAAAATGTGAGGGGGAGTTACAGTTCTACCTCTGCCTTTAGGCTTCTCGGCTTGGGTCGGTGTACTTAGGGTCGAGGATAGTAGAGTAACTTTGCTTCTCCCCAAATAATGGGCGGGAGTGATTTCGGGCGAGGAGGGTGTGTTTTGAAATATAGTGGGCGCGAGCGATTTCGGGCGAGGAGAGCATGTTTTGAAATAGTGGGCGCGAGCTATTTCCGGTGAGGAGAGCATGTTTTGCCGACCATGGTTTATGAATTATTCGACACATGTCATTTCAGCCGACGAGAAGGCGTGCTTGGATGAAGTTACGAACCAACCCTCGATGTACAACAGGCCAATTGATGCGTGTCCCACATAGGACGGTAATTTCGCGTCTCCCATTTATTTGCTCGGGCGAATTCCACCGAGCAGAGGATGTTTAATGACTCATTCAAATTTTGGGAGAACAAGCATCCGCGTCTACCTTACCAACTCGATTCGAATCAAATTTTGAAATATTAGCTTGCCACTTCTTTCTTAGATGGAGAGATGATGCTCGGGAGTAATGTGTTTTTACATGCTCGTTGCTAGCGATTTACTATATGACAAATAGTTGACCCACTCAAAAACGGGAATCAAACCCAAAATGAAATATCTTGATTCAATGAAATAGCTCGTTCACCAGGTCAAAATAGTGAACTAAATCCAAAATTGAACACCTCAATCGAGTAGCATGTTGTACAGTATTATAGTACTCCATGAACATGTTGAAAGTCAAATTAATGAACTTGTTTGATATACGCATATATCCGTTCATGTGTTGATTGGAGACAACATGTTATCCAATTTAAATATTTGAATGCAAGTTTATATCGAAACATGGTTTATATCAGTCTTTGATGCATAAAACGTGATCTCCCCCTCTCCCAGACTCCTGCTCTCTCTCTCTCTCTCTCTCTCTCCGACAATCTTCAATTCTGTCGCACGCATCCAACACACAAACCTTGTTGGTCCCTCTCGCTTTCTCTCCATCTCTCTCTCTCTTTATCTCTCTCTCTCTCTCTTTGTGTGTGTGTGGGGGGGGGGTCTTCCTAGTTCGCATGCATATATACTCCATCTATAGGTCTCTCTCGCACAGTATGTATGATTCTCTAGTCCAAGCTAGATATCTTGGGTGCACTCATCGTATGCACAGAAATTCCTTGGCTCATTGCCCGTAACTCTCTCACGCACCACTCTGTCGTCTCAGAGCTCTCCCTCCTCTCTCTCAAACTCTCCATCTACCCGGGTCACACATACACATGCATCTCTCACTCGCACTCGATAGGCCCATCTATAACTCTATCTCTCTCGCTCATTCTCTGTCCATCTCACACGCACACACACACAATCTCATGCCTAGCTAGCCAAGTATGATGGTCTCTCACTCAATTGTAGGAACACGCAGTCCCCCCTATATGTATATGACTAGCTAATCTTAGTCTCCATCACAAAGATGTGCATGTGCATGGTCTATCTCGATTTCTCTCGGGGCATCTTTCTATCGCGCACGCACCTCCCTCGATCTCCCACCCATATAGTCCCCTCACGATCTCGAGGGGATCTCTCTATCACAAACACACCCTCTCGCCCTCCCCATGCGTCCATGTTCTCCATGTGTCCCTCTCGACCTTTGTTCCTTGTTGGCCAGACCTCTATTGGACATGTGCTATAGGGGTGTCTCTCTCCATTGCAAACAATCACACACTAGCTATCTTCGTGTATCTCCTCGCCTCGCTTTTATATCTCGGAGATGCATGCATGAGATGTTCGCCTAAGAAACAAAAAACACACACTCTCTCTAATATATCGTTTGTTGTCACTTTCTCTTTCACACACATACTCTTTTTGCACACTTACTCGTTCTCCTTCACACACACTTGATCTCTCTCGACTTAGGCACTCTCCTCAGTCCATAGCATATTGATTTATTGAAAAGTCAAACATCACAAAGTTTGAGCATGTACGTGGAGAAAAACAATTACATATAGAATGGCAAACATATACCATTAGATTCACCATGAGATGTAGTTTCGTATGATGTATCTTTGGTATTGTAGATATAAATAACATTTGCGTAAACCTGATCAAAGTTTTCCAAAGTTTGACTTCTAAAAATTTTACATGCACTGCATTATCGAGCAGATGGAATATCTCTTTCCCCCTCTCAGCTATCTGCCGCACCACTCATCCTTATTGAGGCTCCTCAATCTCTGTCAAACTTTATATTCCCCTGGTTCACACGTACACATGTCTCGCTCGCACTATACACACTACAAAAAAATACACTTCCGTGATGATACGTGTTTGTCACAGTAGGTCGCTTTTTTTGTCATGCATGTACATCCATGACAAATTTATGACATAATCAAGATAGTCATACCTGTGCTGTCGTAGAAGTGTTCCATGACATTACCAAAATTATCATCACGGAAGTGTCCACTTCCATGATGATAAATCGCGCGTCACAGAAGTGCTTTCGTCAAGGGTGACCGACATGTGGCATCCACCGTAACGGAACGCCATTAAGCTATCGGGTCGGGTTTTGGATCCGATAACCCGTTAACAGCCCCGACCAATGGGGATTTTCCACGTGTAAAATCATCATTGGCTGGAGGAAACACGTGTCGGCTCATCGTTGGGACAGATGTCAACCACTCATTGGACGGAAGGCGCCTATGATACATCGACACATGGCACGGCCCAACAGAGGCCCATTCCTGTGAAAAGGCCGGCCCGTTTGACTTGGTTAAAAGGTGGTGGGCCGACCCATGGAAAGCCTGTTAACGACATGTTCGCATATAGCCCATTTACAGGCCGCTAACCCGAGGCCCGTTACGCCCTATCCGAATTAGGCCCAGTAGCATCATCTGGGCCATCCAATATGATTCCAGCCCGTTTTCACTTCTGGCCCATGTATGGCCCATGACGTCTTTCGGCCCATATGAGGCCCTATGTAACTCTTGGCTTATTAACGGCCCGTGGTGAAACTGGCCTGTAATGAACAGTGTATCACTTTACACCCACTAATGGCCCGTGGTGAAACTGGCCCATAATGAACAGTGTATCACTTTATACCCATTAACGCCCCGTTATTCTGTTGGGCCGTTTCCACCCCATGTTATCTTTCGGCCTTCTCAGAGCCCATTTATTCTTGGGCTCATTTCCAGCATTCGTTTAGTTACGACCCGTTACTATCATTTTTTGCTTGTGGGCCAAATTCAGCCCGTGGTTACAGTCGGCCTGTTTGTGGTCCGTTAATACGTTGGGCCGTTTTCATAGCGTCATCAAATACAGCCTATTAATGATGGCCCGTTACGGTCGGCCCATGAACGGAAGATTCCAACTCTAGCCCATTTACGACCATAATGCGGCCTGTTATTGGCCCATGTTTGGCCAATCGATCATACGGCCCGTATAAGGCCCATTGATGATACGGCCCATAGAAGGCCCATTGTTTCTACGGCCTGTAGAAGGCCTACTATTTCTATGGCCCGTAGAAGGCCCACTGTTTCTACGGCCCGTAGGAGGCCCAGTGTCACTACAGTAAATATTAGCCCGTGGTTATTGTGGCCTAGTTTTAAAAATAGGTTATTGCAGCCACTAGTTAACCATGGAAAAAGAACTGCAATGACTACAAGCAAACAAATAAACAAGACAACAAGGAAATAAATAAGCAGGCAACTAACGCTAGGCTATCACGGCTATTACACATATTACATCCACTGGGCATCAAAGTTTGCCACCAGTGCAAATATAGGGAACAAAGCAGCGTATCATATACACTGGCCGTCAAAATTGGCCACCAGTGCAAATAAACGCGACAACAAAACAAGAGCATAATTGAAACAACTTCAGAAGAGCTCAAGAAACGTTATCCTGGGTATCCATCATGCTGGCAATAAGCTTAGCAAGTTGATTAGCTTTGCCCTGTTTGGTGCTAAAATCCTCCAACGCTTGCTGTTGCACCAGAAAGTATGCATCTGAATGCTCCAGGGACTTCCGCAGTCCTTCCGCTTCTTGTCGCAGGACAGCTGATTGATGTCTTTCAGCTTATAGTTGAGACTCAAGAAACCGAACTGATTCAGACAGTGAGTTTGAATAGCTTGTGCAAGCGGTAGTGGCTAGGAACTCCAACACTAAACCAAGACAGGATGTGTCACTATCCTGAACCTTATCTGCATTACTTCCTTTACCATTGCTTAATAAGGCACTCTTCCCCAATATTCTGTCAGCATTCTAAAAGAAGAAACAAGCAGACACATAACAGGTTTAGCATGTACTAGTATATGAAACTCATTTCGGTGAACCAGGTCATTAGTAAGGTGGACAGGATTAAACTACCAACTCTTCTATTGCCATGTACTAGTACATAATAAAAGCATCAAACAAACATATATCTATGTCCTATGGTAGCAATGGAATCTTAAATTAGAACCGTTGTTCTTCAGGTTTAGGCACTTGTTCTACATGAACAGAGTACAGTAAGACGCAAGAATATAATACTTAAAAATAGAAAATGAGCTCATAGACCTTACCACATTCTTGGTTCGGGACCAGTACAGAACAAGGCGTTCCCAGTCATCGTCCAGTAAATGTGTCTTAGGAGAATGTAAGGGAATTTGATGAGTTTCTTTGCCAGTGAAGTACGTTTTCTTTAGGTAATTCCGATACTGTCACCAAGCATTCTTGAAGATAGCAGAGATATTAGCACAGGTTACCTCATCCTGAGTTTCCAAATCGGTCCTTCTCTATAGAGAAAAATGGGAAAATTTGCTGTATTATAACCATCATGGAGGTAGGATGTATGGGACGAAGCAAAGTAATTGCCAAGAATAACATTACTTACACATAACTCCTGGACAAACACCAGCAACTGGTATTTTCCTTTATCTTCAGTATAATATTTCCAAGATGGGAAGATACGCACATACGATTTAACAACATCAAATGCGATAGATGCTAAACTACGACTAGCTGGTTGTGCTTCCTCCACAGGAATAGGCGTACTAACTGGTGGAGTTGGGGTTCGTCGTGATAGTACTGGCCCTTTGGGCACTGGAGCTGCCTTACTAACTGCTCTTGTTTGGGAGCTCTGTGGTGGAGATGCTGCTGTGTCAACAGGAACTGGGTTACTATCGGATGGGGTTGGGGTTAGATTGGGTGAAGCTGGTTCTCTATCCATCATAGTAGGGGTACAATCTGCGAGAGTTTGGGTTATGTGTGGTAAGGCTGGTTCTTGTGCATGTACAACCGGGGTGCTATCTCCACCAAGAGGTAGCACTGTTTTATTTGAAGACCGTGTTTTTAGTCCACTAGATACTGGCATCACTCGCTCCAATTCAAATGGCTGATAAACAGGAAACATAGTTGAATGTACAGACATTGTATGAGAGACATATGCAATAGATAGTGTGGAAAAAAGAGGGCATGTAATAGTTTACATGTATATTTTTTAACTCAAACGGATAGCATGACATAATTTCACCTATATGATGTCTATCTAAACTGGATAGCATAGCATAACATAATTCAAAGATATGATGAATAACTAAACAGGATCGCATGACATAATTCACCTACATGTTATCTAAGTAATCATGATCGCATCATTTAATTCACATATGTGATTTATATGCTAAACAGAGGGCATTCAATATGATGTCTGAACTAAGAACATGGTGTTGAATATTGTGTATATGATGTCTAAACTATGCAAGGCAAGACACCGTATGCATGATATGAGCAGTATAACCGTGCCAAGTTAGAGCATACACCTCAGTGGGGGAATAGGACTGGTCATCTGTCTCTGAATCCATCTCTGAGGAGCTATCGGGACCCAACAAGAGATCTGCTTCGATAGGTAGCACTGTCTGCTCTGAAGGCCTTGTTTTAACTCCAGATTTTTCCATCTCCCACCCAAATGGCTGATTCACAGGAAGAGTAGTTTAATATACACACATTGTCGACAAATGGAAATGTAATGAAGAAAAGGATGGGCAAGATATCATTCAAATATATGATGCCTGGTTAAACAGGATGGCATTGCACATTTGACATATATTATGGCTGGCTAAAAGACAAGACTGCATAATTCCCATATATGATATAGAAACTAAATAGGTGGCATTACAGAACATGTCTAAACTAAGCAGATGACATATATGATGTCTAAAGTAGGCACTGCAAGGCAACATATGCATGATATGACTAACATCATCATGCCAAGGTAGAGCAAACACCTTCGGGGGTAAATAGGAGTGGTTAGCGGCGTCCAAATCCGCCTCAGAACAGATATCTTCCTCTGGATTACAATCTAGAGAGGGGTGGGGAGGGTTTGCCATTGAACCCACCATGGAGCGATGTCTGCATGACATTGTATTGCCGCGCAAAACTCTTCTCGTTTCCTCTACATGTTCAGCATGACTGTGTACAATATCTGACATGCATACGAAAAAAATATGGTGAGATTATGTAAGGAGAGCATGCAGAAATTTAGGGTGATGGTAAAAACCAGTGGATCGGTGTTTTTCCGTTGGAACCAAAATAGCTCTAATGGGTCGACGTGAATGTATAGTAATAAGTGATGCAACAAGTGTACAACATCTTTGCCGTAGTCGTGTCGACCTCATCATCATTGTGTTGGTTGCTGAAGCAGTCGAGGTAGAGGTGGCTGTCGGAGGTGTGGAGGAAGATCTGAGGGCGATGTAGATGGTGTCCAGGGCACTGCTCTGTTGTGATGGATCGTTCTGTCGTTGGAGCAGCTCCGGTGAGCCATAAGACGTCAAGGCTGAAGTAGCACAAGACAGACATCGTCAATCTCAAGTGGGATTCTAATAGCATCTCCAATAGATGATGTAAAATGGATGTAAAATTAACATCAGCAAAAAACACCTGACTACAACAGATGAGGTAAAAACTGTTGACTCTGAACTTAACTGTCGAAACTAAAATTTACTGTGGAATCTGAATGCTACTGTCGAAACTGAACGCAATGGTAGAAGAGAGGCACTTGACATGTAGTTTAGGGAGGGCATGTAGTTCATCTTCAACCTGCACCCCCCTAAGCCGCCAGCCACAACCGGCCGAACCGCCGGCCCCAGCGCCGCCTCGCCACCCCGAAACAACTCGCCATCGCCGCCCTGGCTAGCCCTCTAGCCCCCCCCCCCCCCCCCCCCCCCCCCCCCCCCCCCCCCCACCCTGAACCCTAAGATAGATACTGGGGTACCTCTCCGGCGAGCCCACATCCCCACTGCAGGTGGTTTTTCCTTAACTCCGGCGAGCCCCCCCAACCCCTGAAAATCGACTGACCCAAAAGTCGATTCAGTCGACAGAAGTGTGGCTTAATCGGAGCAGAGCAGCAGCACAAGCGAGGGGGAGAGCAGCAGCAGTAGCTGGGCGAGCGAGCGATCGAGCGAGAGCCGGAGCAGCAGCAGCAGCAGATCCTTCTGGTATGGCCGCCGCCGCCGAAGGGGCCTCGCACTAGGGGAGAGCCACCATGGAGATGTCGCCCGCGGCACCGGCTTCAAGGTAGCCGCTCCATGGGGGTGCGGGATGGAGCACCGTCGGCGCCGGGAGGTCGAGTTAAGGAGAAGGTGCGATGCGATGAGTGTACAACCTCTTTGGTGGCCCCGAGTAGGCCTCGGCTTTGTCTAAGGAGTTGGTGAGGATGCTGCGGTTCCGATGGAGCAGGTTAAGGCGGTGCTGTGGGGATGGATCAGCCGCGATAGACGAGGTGATCGTCGGAATAGCTCCTTGGAGGTGGAAGACGGGGCGGCTGAACCGGCAGGACGGCGAGATGGACGACGGATCCATATCCGGGGAGGTGGACGAGGGACGTCAAGCTGTTGCGGTGGACAACGTCGTCGGGGAAGAGGCTCCGGCTGGGCAGCGATGACGTGGCGGACGGAGGAGTGTGGCGTTTCAAGGCTGGAGCGGAGAGGTTATGGAGGCCTGGAATTTCGAGTGGCGAAAAGGGGGCGATGGAAGGGGGTGAAGCATGACTTAGGAACGCGCTTGTCCAAAATGTAGGGTGTGTTACAAAAGTACCCCCCACCGATTTCAACTAGCGGCCGTTTCGACTCAGTGTTATAAGGGGGATTTCGCGTGTCGGGATTTGGCAGCTGAAGGGAGTTTTCGCGCGCGTTGTAATTTCGAGATAGCAAGGCACGGGTTGTGAAGGCGCCAGTTTTGGGAGCACGATATCTGAATTTTCAGGATATAACAAGACGTGGGTTGAATTTTAGGGACAAGCCTAACATGTAGTAATATTGTACTTGTACGTACCAAATCAATTCGCACTTCCCTCAACCAAAAAGAAAACGAAAAAAATAAAACTATTCACACCACACAAAGAGAGAGTCTTGCCCCGTTTTACTATACAAATGCTATTCAAAGCTACTCCCTCCTTCAATCTATATAGGGCCTCATGCGTTTTTCGATGCTAACTTTGACCAAATATTAGAGCAATGATATATGACATGCAACTTACACAAAGCACACCGTTAAATTCGTCTGTGAAAGGTTCTTTCAATGATATAATTTTCACATTTTGCATGTCATGTACTATTAATCTTGTCAATAGTCAAAGGCAGTCTTAAAAATCTCATTATGCCCTATATAGATGGAAGGAGGGAGTATGAATCCATGTTATGTCTGATTAATTTTTTTCACTTGCTGTATAATGCATGTAACCTACTCATACCAACATTTTAGTGCATTCCAAATGTCTATACTACCGCTGCAATTCGAACTAAATTTGAATTCATTTCTCTATTTCAATAAGAATCTACAATCATGATTGTTGCCAACTTCAACCATCATAGTTTCCTTGCTATCCGCCAGATATAAATCAGACGGCCTATAATGCAGGATGGCAGGCACACAATCATCAACAACTCCGTTTTTTATAAGATTAGAGATAAAATATATTAAATGTAGTATACCATGTTCATAACCACACCATGTGTATCACCGTTATATATATTCACACATCCGTTGGTTTGAAACACTATGATAAATTCTTCAAATATCTGAATTCTCTTTTTATAATGAAGTATATATGATTTCTACTTGTCTTTTACACCCACACAACCCTCTTATCTTTGTAGTTAGCGCTAACTTTCTCTTGTGCATGCACACGCCCGCATCCCTCTCACCCTCCCTCAGCATTCTCTAGCTCCATCGCGCAAATTTGTCTTTTCACTTTAGGTCGTTCACCCACGGTGTGTGTAGGCCCCCCAACGCCTTCTTTACAACACACATCGATCGATATGCCTCTCTAGCTAGGTGTGCCTAGCACAAACACAAGCTTCCCCTCTTCTCTTGTCACCGTCCATGCCTCACTCCCACCACTCTTTTCATCATTCTCGTACTCGCACACTCCTCCCCCTCGATATAGTATGCCTCTCGTACCACCTTCTACATGCATCCCTCTCTCTCTATCCTTCTGCTCGTGCCTCATTTGCTTCTAACACACACATGCATGTATACTGATCGATCTCCCAACATATACCTAGATCGACTTTAACTACCCCCCCATCGATCGATGTACCTCACAAGTTATGTCTCTCCTTTCTCTTACAAAGGGCGATTGATCTTCCTATGTAGTTACGTCTGCTTACCACAGCCACATCGTCCCCCCTCATCATTCGTGCATGCCTCCTGACCCGTCTCTCACATGCATGTGCACAGACAACAAGCAGCCATCTCCTCTCTTATTGATATTGCGGGTGTGCCCTCCGTTTGTCTAGCAAGTCTATCCCACCATTTGTTAGAAGAAACTCCACTACCACCCCCTCCAACACTCTAGCTTTGTCTCTCTCCCAACCTTATTCATCTCCTGCACATATGCATGGATGCCGGTCGATCTCTCTTAATACATGAGGCAGATCGATCTCCTTAATACATGAGGTAGGCCTCTCTCCTCCTCCACACATATACCAGCCATTGTACCTCTATAGTTAATTGGGCCTCCCTCTTCCCCCACCACACACCGATAGTCGAGCGCTGCAGGTAGGTATTGTAACGCCCTCGATGTGGCTATATCTCCCACGTGTCGAAGCACGACTTAGAGGCATAACCGCATTGAAAGCAATGTCGCAAGTGAGGTAATCTTCGCAAACAACCCATGTAATACAATAAGGGAAAAGATACATAGTTGGCTTACAATCGCCACACACAAATACATGAATAAAGCATTACATCAACCAGATACACACAAGGTCCGACTACGGAACCAAAATAAAAGAAGAACCGCAAATGCGACAAGGTCCCCGATCGACCGCAACTGGGCTCCACTACTGATCAACTAGAACAAAACAACACAAAGGACAAGATCTTCATCGAGCTCCTCCTGAGCTTGGTTGCGTCATCTGTAAGGACTCATCGGCACCTGCAAACTGGTTTGGAAATATCTGTGAGTCACGGGGACTCAGCAATCTCGCACCCTCGCGATCAAGACTATTTAAGCTTATGGGTAAGGAAAAAGGTATGAGGTGGAGCTGCAGCAAGCGACTAGCATATATGGTGGCTAACATACGCAAATGAGAGCGAGAAGAGAAGGCAAAGCACGGTCAATAAAAGTATGATCAAGAAGTGATCCTAGAACAACGTACGTCAAGCATAACTCCAACACCGTGTTCACTTCCCGGACCCCGCTGAGAAGAGACCATCACGGTTACACACGCGGTTGATGTATTTTAATTAAGGTCAACTTCAGGTTTTCTACAATTGAACGTTAACAAATTCCCATCTGCCCATAACCGCGGGCACGGCTTTCGTAAGTTCAAATCCCTGCAGGGGAGTCCCAACTTAGCCCATGACAAGCTCTCACGGTCAACGAAGGAATAGACCTTCTCCCGAGACATTCCGATCAGACTCGGTATCCCGGTTCTACAAGACACTTCGACAAGTTAAAACAAATCCAGCAACACCGCCCGGATGTGCCGACAAATCCCGATAGGAGCTGCACATATCTCGTTCTCAAGGCACACTCAGATGAGCTCTCCATACAACTAAAACCAAACCTCAAGTTTCCCCGAGGGGGCGCTGCACAGGACTCTAGTTTGGACCAACACTCAGAGGAGCACTGGCCCAGGGGGGGGTATAAGTAAAGATGACCCTTGAGTCCGCGGAACCCAAGGGAAAAAAGGCTAGGTGGCAAATGGTAAAACCAATGTTGGGAATTGCTGGAAGAGCTTTAATCAAGGCGAACTATCAAGGGGTTCCCATTATAACCCAACCGCGTAACGAACGCAAAATCCGGGAACATAACACCGATATGACGGAAACTAGGGCGGCAAGAGTGGAACAAAACACTAGGTGAGAGGCCGAGCCTTCCACCCTTTACCAAGTATATAGATACATTAAGATAACAAGATAATATAATGATATCCCAACAAGTAAATAATGTTCCAACAAGGAACGGTCTCCAATCTTCACCTGCAACTAGCAACGCTATAAGAGGGGCTGAGCAAAGCGGTAACATAGACAATCAACGGTTTGCTAGGACATGGTGGGTTAGAGGCTGAACATGGCAATTTGGGAGGCTTGAAAGCAAGTGGTAGGCATCGTAGCATGGCATAGAAAAAGAGCGAGCATCTAGCATAGCAAAGATAGTAGTGATTTCGAGGGTATGATCATCTTGTCTACAATGTGGTCAGAGTTGACTGGATCCTTGAAAGCAAACTCAACGGGCTCCTCATTAGTGAACTCGTCTCCCGGCTCTACCCAAACAAGACAAACAAGTAAATGGAACACAATCAACCACGTGCAAGGCTCAAACAATATGATGCAATGATGGTATGCTATGCGGGATGCGATGCGGGATGCATATGCAAGATTTGACAAGGATTGCAAGAACCTGGCCTCAACTTGGGAATACAAGTGTGCCACTGGAAAGATGAGATGAAATCGCTTGAAAACGATATAAAGAACGCCGGAATCGGAGTTACGGTTTGGAAATGGCAAGCAAATCAAATATGGCCACGTTCTGCGATTTACAGCAAGTAGCCATCTAAATGCAACAAGATGAACATGCTACAGCACCCAAACATGACAACAAAATACATGGCAGGAATCCATTCGTGATGCTTAACAAAAGTCTAGCACTGAGCTACGGCCAATTCATCCATTAACAGGTTCAAACAAGCATGGCAAAAATGCATATGACAAACAGATCTCACACTTAGTGAAATTAACACTTGTCTGGAATTTCAGATCAGGTAGCACACTTTGGAGCATGAAAACTATATGCTACAGGACCTGAACATGGCAAAGTAAATCATGGCATGGAGCTACTCAAAGAGCTTAACAAAAGTCCCTTAGTGACCTTGAGCCAAAAGGGATCAGAAAATACATTTTCAAGCATGTGAACATGGCAAAAATATAATCAGTTCTCAGACTTGGTGAAAACTGGAACATGCTGAAACAGATATCAAGTAGGCATGTTTACGAGCTCGATGCACTCACTACGGAGCAAGTCATGAAAATCTAATCATACACCCATCAAGAATAGACAAAATTCAAGCTAGACATGGTAAGAACAATAACATAGCATGCACGGATCAACTACAACATCCTCAGCAAAATTGGTAACAAGTAGACAATCTGCCCAGATTCACGAAATAGCAAAAGTAGAGCTCGATTGACTCAAGCTAGGGTGATCCATAAATGCAAACAAAGACATGGATGGATAGAGCACTACAAGATTAACAAAACATCCTTATTGATCATCCTCAAAAGAGGCACGGATCACTAGGTAACAACATGAACATATGGCATCATGAGAAAAACAGATCAAGGACTTAGTGGAATTGCTGTCCCTGAAATCAGCATTACCAAGTGCCTCACTTTGCAAGCTTGTGCTAGTCACCACACACATCACAAAAATACATGGGTTGTACCTCTGGAAAGATGGCAAACCCCTTAACAATACACATATAGAGCTCATGGGCATATCATGCACACATTAATCATGGCAAAAATGACAAATATCTAAATGGAGTAGCAGATCGGACAATTATCTCAAGTAGCACTCTTCTAACAGCATTTCGGGCATCAAGATGAACTCAAATGAAAATGATGCAATGGAATAAAAAGATGCACTCTCTGAGACGAACATTTTGCTATGCTATATGCCCAAAACGGAGCTACGGATGCAGAGATACAATGCGATGAACATAGCAATTTATCTAGGGTTCTGGCAAAAAGTCTACCGTCCCAAATTTCCAGATCTGGATCTGGCACGGATTCCGAAGCAGCTCGCCAGAGTTACTGTAGTAGGGTCCGCCAGAGTTGGAAGGGGCTGGCCGGAAGGGTGCAGGCGTGGAGGAGGGAGGAGGCCGGAGCTAGCGACGGCAGTGGACGCGGTTGGCGGCAGGGCGGCGGCGCTCGCCGGCGCGGGACGGCGGCCAGCCCGGGTGCGGCGGTGCTCGCCGGCGCGGGGCGGCGGCCGCCGGCGAGGAGGCGCGGGACGCGGGCAGAGGGAGGCGGCTCGGGCAAAGCGGCGCACCTCTGGCCCGGATCGGCGGCGGGAGGGCCGGCCTCGGGCCCGCAGGCCACGTCGGTGCAGGACGGCGAGGTGGGGCGCGCCGGCGCCACGTGGCTGGGCGTGATAAGCCGGGCGGCGGCGGTCGGATGAAATGGACACGTCCGGCCCGAGCAGACCCGTCCGGCGGCGAGAGGTAGAAGACGACTAGGGTTTCGGGAGAGGAAGAAAGAGAATTTCGGAGGGGTCTTTAAATAGGCATAGGAGGAGCTAGGAGAGTCCAAATGAGGTGCGGTTTTCGGCCACACGATCATGATCGAACGCTCTAGATGATGGAGAGGGTTTTGGTGGGTTTTGGGCCAAATTGGAGGGGTGTTGGGCTGCAACACACACGAGGCCTTTTCGGTCCCTCGGTTAACCGTTGGAGTATCGAACGAACTCCAAATGATACGAAACTTGACAGGCGGTCTACCGGTAGTAAACCAAGGACGCTTGGCAAGTCTCGGTCCAATCTGGAAATGTTTAATCCCCACACACGAAAGAAATGTAGAAATGACCACCGGAGGAGAACGAAGCGCCGGAATGCAAAACGGACAACGGGGAAAATGCTCGAATGCATGAGATGAACACGTATGCAAATGCAATTCACATGATGACATGATATGAGATGCATGACACTGATAACAACACACGGAGACAAAAACCCGAACCCGAGAAAATAAAATAACTTAAGCCGGAAATGGCAAGAGCTGGAGTACATATAGGGTAAATCACATCCGGGGTGTTACAACACTCCACCACTACGAAAGGATCTCGTCCCGAGATCTAGGACTGATAGAACGCCGGGTACTCGGAACGGAGGTGATCCTCGCGTTTCCAGGTAGCTTCACGGTCGGAATGGTGTGACCACTTGACTTTGAGGAATTTGATTGACTTGTTCCAAGTCTTGCGTTCAGTCTCTTCGAGAATAGCAACTGGGTGCTCACGATAAGAGAGATCTTCTTGGAGCTCAATGTCCTCGAATTTGATGGTGCGGTCAGGAGTCTTGAAGCACTTTCGGAGCTGAGAGACATGGAACACGTCATGACCCTGGCTCTGATACCAACTTGTAACGCCCTCGATGCGGCTATATCTCCCACGTGTCGAAGCACGACTTAGAGGCATAACCGCATTGAAAGCAATGTCGCAAGTGAGGTAATCTTCACAAACAACCCATGTAATACAATAAGGGAAAATATACATAGTTGGCTTACAATCGCCACACACAAATACATGAATAAAGCATTACATCAACCATATACACACAAGGTCCGACTACGGAACCAAAATAAAAGAAGAACCGCAAATGCGACAAGGTCCCCGATCGACCGCAACTGGGCTCCACTACTGATCAACTAGAACAAAAAAACACAAAGGACAAGATCTTCATCGAGCTCCTCTTGGGCTTGGTTGCGTCATTTGCAAGGACTCATCGGCACCTACAAACTGGTTTGGAAGTATCTGTGAGTCACGGGGACTCAGCAATCTCGCACCCTCGCGATCAAGACTATTTAAGCTTATGGGTAAGGAAAAAGGTATGAGGTGGAGCTGCAGCAAGCGACTAGCATATATGGTGGCTAACATACGCAAATGAGAGCGACAAGAGAAGGCAAAGCACGGTCGATAAAAGTATGATCAAGAAGTGATCCTAGAACAACCTACGTCAAGCATAACTCCAACACCGTGTTCACTTCCCGGACCCCGCCGAGAAGAGACCATCACGGTTACACACGCGGTTGATGTATTTTAATTAAGGTCAACTTTAGGTTTTCTACAACCGGACGTTAACAAATTCCCATCTACCCATAACCGCGGGCACGGCTTTCCAAAGTTCAAATCCCTGCAGGGGAGTCCCAACTTAGCCCATGACAAGCTCTCATGGTCAACGAAGGAATAGACCTCCTCCTGAGACAATCCGAGCAGACTCGGTATCCCGGTTCTACAAGACACTTCGACAAGTTAAAACAAATCCAGCAACACCGCCCGAATGTGCCGACAAATCCCGATAGGAGCTGCACATATCTCGTTCTCAGGGCACACTCAGATGAGCTCTCCATACAACTAAAACCAAACCTCAAGTTTCCCCGAAGGGGCGCTGCATAGGACTCTAGTTTGGACCAACACTCAGAGGAGCACTGGCCCAGGGGGGGGGGTATAAGTAAAGATGACCCTTGAGTCCGCGGAACCCAAGGGAAAAAAAGGCTAGGTGGCAAATGGTAAAACCAATGTTGGGAATTGCTGGAAGAGCTTTAATCAAGGCGAACTATCAAGGGGTTCCCATTATAACCCAACCGCGCAAGGAACGCAAAATCCGGGAACATAACACCGATATGACGGAAACTAGGGCGGCAAGAGTGGAACAAAACACTAGGCGAGAGGCCGAGCCTTCCACCCTTTATCAAGTATATAGATGCATTAAGATAACAAGATAATATAATGATATCCCAACAAGTACATAATGTTCCAACAAGGAACGGTCTCCAATCTTCACCTGCAACTAGCAACGCTATAAGAGGGGCTGAGCAAAGCGGTAACATAGCCAATCAACGGTTTGCTAGGACATGGTGGGTTAGAGGCTGAACATGGAAATTTGGGAGGCTTGAAAGCAAGTGGTAGGCATCGTAGCATGGCATAGCAAAAGAGCGAGCATCTAGCATAGCAAAGATAGTAGTGATTTTGAGGGTATGATCATCTTGCTTGCAATGTGGTCAGAGTTGACTGGATCCTCGAAAGCAAACTCAACGGGCTCCTCGTTAGTGAACTCGTCTCCCGGCTCTACCCAAACAAGACAAACAAGCAAACGGAACACAATCAACCACGTGCAAGGCTCAAACAATATGATGCAATGATGGTATGCTATGCGGGATGCGATGCGGGATGCATATGCAAGATTTCACAAGGATTGCAAGAACCTGGCCTCAACTTGGGAATCCAAGTGTTCCAATGGAAATATGAGATGAAATCGCTTGAAAACGATATAAAGAACGCCGGAATCGGAGTTACGGTTTGGAAATGGCAAGCAAATCAAATATGGCCACGTTCTGCGATTTACAGCAAGTAGCCATCTAAATGCAACAAGGTGAACATGCTACAACACCCAAACATGACAATAAAATATATGGCAGGAATCCATTCGTGATTCTTAACAAAAGTCTAGCATTGAGATACGGCCAATTCATCCATTAACAGGTTCAAACAAGCATGGCAAAAATGCATATGACAAACAGAGCTCAGACTTAGTGAAATTAACACTTGTCTGGAATTTCAGATCAGGTAGCACACTTTGGAGCATGAAAACTATATGCTACAGGACCTGAACATGGCAAAGTAAAGCATGGCATGGAGCTACTCAAGGATCTTAACAAAAGTCCCTTAGTGACCTTGAGCCAAAAGGGATCAGAAAATACATTTTCAAGCATGTGAACATGGCAAAAACATAATCAGTTCTCAGACTTAGTGAAAACTGGAACATGCTGAAACAGATATCAAGTAGGCATGTTTACGAGCTCGATGCACTCACTACGGAGCAAGTCATGACAATCTCAGCATACACCCATCAAGAATACACAAAATGCAAGCTAGGCATGGTAAGAACAATAACATAGAATGCATGGATCAACTACAACATCCTCGGCAAAATTGCTAACAAGTAGACAATCTGCCCAGATTCACGAAATAGCAAAAGTAGAGCTCGATTGACTCAAGCTAAGGTGCTCCATAAATGCAAACAAAGACATGGCTGGATAGAGCACTACAATATTAACAAAACATCCATACTGATCATCCTCAAAAGAGGCACGGATCACTAGGTAACAACAGGAACATATGGCATCATGAGAAAAACAGATCAAGGATTTAGTGGAATTGCTAAGTCCCTGAAATCAGCATTACCAAGTGCCTCACTTTGCAAGCTTGTGCTAGTCACCACACACATCGCAAAAATACATGGGTTGCACCTCTGTAAAGATGGCAAAACCCTTAACAAAACACATATAGAGCTCATGGGCATATCATGCACACATTAATCATGGCAAAAATGACAAATATCTAAATGGAGTAGCAGATCGGACAATTATCTCAAGTAGCACTCTTCTAACAGCATTTCGGGAATCAAGATGAACTCAAATGAAAATGATGCAGTGGAATGAAATGATGTACTCTCTGAGACGAACATTTTGATATGCTATATGCCCAAAACGGTGCTACGGATGCAGAGATACAATGTGATGAACATAGCAATTTATCTAGGGTTTCGGGCAAAAAGTCAACCGTCCCAAATTTCCAGATCTGGAATCTGGCACGGATTCTGAAGCAGCTCGCCGGAGTTATTGTAGTAGGGTCCGCCGGAGTTGGAATTGGCCGGCCGGAAGGGTGCGGGCGTGGAGGAAGGAGGAGGCCAGAGCTAGCGACGGCGGCGGACGCGGTTGGCGGCGGGGCGGTGGCGCTCGCCGGCGCGGGACGGCGGCCGGCCCGGGTGCGGCGGCGCTCGCCGGCGCGGGGCGGCGGCCGCCGGCGCGGGGCGGCGGCCGCCGGCGAGGAGGCGCGGGACGCGGGCGGACGGAGGCGACTCGGGCGAGGCGGCGCACCTCTGGCCCGGATCGGCGGCGGGAGGGCCGACCTCGGGCCCGCGGGTCGCGTCGGTGCGGGACGGCGAGGTGGGGCGCGCCGGCGCCACGTGGCGGGGCATGATAGGCCGGGCGGCGGGGTCGGACGAAACGGACACGTCCGGCCCGAGCGGACGCGTCCGGCGACGAGAGGTGGAAGACGACTAGGGTTTCGGGAGAGGAAGAAAGTGAATTTCGGAGGGGTCTTTAAATAGGCATAGGAGGAGCTAGGAGAGTCCAAATGAGGTGCGGTTTTCGGCCACGCGATCGTGATCGAACGCTCTAGATGATGGAGAGGGTTTTGGTGGGTTTTGGGCCAAATTGGAGGGGTGTTGGGCTGCAACACGCACGAGGCCTTTTCGGTCCCTCAGTTAACCGTTGGAGTATCGAACGAAGTCCAAATGATACGAAACTTGACAGGCGGTCTACCGGTAGTAAAGCAAGGCCGCTTGGCAAGTCTCGGTCCAATCCGGAACTGTTTAATCCCCACACACGAAAGAAAGGTAGAAATGACCACCGGAGGAGAACGAAGCGCCGGAATGCAAAACGGACAACGGGGAAAATGCTCGAATGCATGAGATGAACACGTATGCAAATGCAATGCACATGATGACATGATATGAGATGCATGACACCGATAACAACACACGGAGACAAAAACCCGAACCCGAGAAAATAAAATAACTTAAGCCGGAAACGGCAAGAGTTGGAGTACATATAGGGTAAATCACATCCGGGGTGTTACAGGTATCCATGCCACAGAGACAAACTGCACATGCCGCATCTCACGTTCCAGTAGGCCAACCACTCTATATCTTTGACGTGGGCACACACAAATTCGATGGCACTCTCTATTGATCGCGCGCGCACACACACACACACATCATCCCTCTCTTCGATTCTATGGACACCTCAAGCCGATGATACCTCCACTCTCTTCTCGTGGATCGCCCCCTCTCTATATATGTTATATCCAGGACTCTATTTCACACACATTGCATATGTTAAATTTTTTGATTGACCCCCCCCCCCACACAAAAAAAACTCTCAAGAACCCACACACTATATCTCTCTAGGTTTGTATCTCTCTCACATAACCGCACGCAGGTGGTGTACGTATACAAGAAGAGAATAGGTGCACCGTGCACGTACTCACGCTTCGTGCCCAGCCACACCCGCGCGGGTACACGTTGGAGCTCATTTCTTTACAAAATGGCAGCCCACGTGCTAATTTGAACGCCTGTAGCGGTTGTTTACCTAGGGAGGTCATGTACCACACGTGCACAAAACAAAGTTCGACTTGACGCGTTGTCGCGTTATTTTTAAGTAAAGTTATAGTGCTCAATGGCACATACACTGAATATAAAACGATTTTTATGGAGGAAAAGGTAGTCCGCTCTTCAGAGTATCTCACACAAGGCTCCGGTGGCCTCTCTCTCTCTCACCATTGGTCACTGATCCGGCCGCATCCTGTCCGCCGGGGGAAAGGGAGTGCGGTGGCCTCTCTCTCTCACCGTTGGTGACTGATCCAGCCGCATCCGGTCCGCCGGGGGAAAGGGAGTGCGGTGGCCTCTCTCTCTCTCTCACTGTTGGCCACTGATCCGGCCGCATCCCGTCCGCCGGGGGAAAGGGAGGAAGTGCATCGTTTCTCCATTCGATGGCGCCGAGGCAGCACGTCCCGATCTGCGGTACACACCATTCTCTCTGACCAAGCTCCGACGCGGCAGGGCCTACGCCACCTGCTCGCAGATTCCGCCCACCGCCGCTCACCTAGTTACATCCCGACAACCTCCAGGTATACCCTCCGGCCTTGCTCCATTGCCCATTTTCCCACGTCGCTGCATGTGGATCTTCCATAGTTCTTTGCCCAAAACGTAGCTCGTCCGGCGTACTTTCCATATTGCATTCTCGTCCTCACACCGTTTTAGACAAACACAACCGTGTTGTTATCTTCCCTTAGGACAAGGAATATGCTTCTTTTTTGTCGTCGCATGTGTCATCAACTGTTATTGGCCAGTAATTGTTTCCTTTCTACCTCTTTTTTGCAAACAGGGCTATCCATTTCACGTCTTTGCTATTGCGACCTTTCGGTGAACTACACAAATCACTTTTTTCTTAAGAGTGTTTTGTGCAGTTGTACTAAAATGTCACACAGGCAACGTCTCTACATTTCAGTGCGACTACACAAAGGGATATTGGTTTTGCTCTATCCTCCTCATCCAACTCCGAGCCTAATCTTCTCCAACTAGTTAGTCTTAAGAGAGACTGCAAAGGTGACCGGCTTCTATTTGTGTGTTTATTGTTTCATCAGCAGTCCTCTATTATCGTAATCACACTTGATATCTTTGGAACAGGGATGCTCAGCTCTATTTTAGTGGAACTGCACAAAATGATCGGAATGTTGCATGCTCCAAACAGCTACTTTTTTCCCCACATGCCTTGTTGATTTAGATAGAGCTGGGGGGACGTTGCTGCCAATGAAAGCATGGATCAATTTTAATTTAACACCTTCTCACAACTTTGTCGTCATTTGTGATGTAATTATTAGCTCTGATCTGCTAATAATTGACATGCATTAGCAAGGAAGTTAGTTTTTTATTGTTTTCGAAAGAGCATCGATGGCAAGACACGCGAAACAAAAGCTGAAAGCTCACACCATTGTACAATTTCATGTCGTTGGAAAATTATTTGTATAGTACGTCAATTATGTAAACAAATGATGGAAGCTTGATAGCATTGCCAGAAGCCTCTTCATCATCCAGGTCCATGTACCATGCACAAAATTATACTCCTTCGTTCCTAAATATTTATCTTTTTACAAATTTCAAACGGGCATATTTTAGAGTGTAGATTCACTCATTTTGCTTCGTATGTGTACTCCCTCCGTTCCTAAATATTCTATTCGTCTTAACAGAGATTTCGACAAGTGACTACATACGGAGCAAAATGAGTGAATCTACACTCTAAAATATGTCTATATACATCCGTATGTGACAGTCCATTTGAAATATCTAAAAAGACAAATATTTGAGTAGTCACTCGTTGAAATCTCTAGAAAGACAAATACTCCGGAGTATATTTAAGAACCGAGGGGGTAGTGCACAACCACATGGGAGACTCAGCCCGGTTGTTGCGCCGCATTAATAGTGAGTAATGAGCAGTCAAATCATAAGCCCCTCCTTTCCCACTATAAGTTGCTCTGTAGAAGCAACCATCAATATGCTCTTCTTTGAATCCGCTCATACTACTCCATCCGTCACTGTTTATACATCGCGCTTCAGAAAAAAAGAAAAAAATTGTGGGACCAAGGCGACTAGCGATCGGCCTGAAAAATAGCATTGGTAGTTATAGCACGGCGTCTATTACTAGAGGGAATAATGCGTACACACATGCATGCAGTGCTTCCACCCCGGGTACACACATGCATGCACTCCGTAGTAGTACAGTACATGGAGAGAAAATTGTGGACTTCATTGCGGTTACCACGCCCTAATTAATTGAGCATTATACCAAACGCGTCTAAAGTCTCTCTGGTGGTGGAAATGCATTGAGAGAAATGCATCATAATGAAGCGCGCCCTGTAAACTGTGATGGAGGGTGGAGTAGTATGAAGGTGCAAAACCAAGTACGCGTACTACTGCGCTTGGCTCTTCGCCCCTTCGTGAAGTCGAACAATGATGGTACTTCGCATGTTGGGTACTGCAGTGTATGCCTCTGACATCTGACACCGAATGGCTGATGCATGTCCACCGAGGGTAGGTTGCATTAGTCAAAAGGCGTAAGCGAGCTTCACCTTGTCCTACAAGCTTCTCCTGATTCTGCGAGTTGACGGGACACACCAAAAAGTAGTGGTAGTCCATACTCCCTCCTTTCCGGTTAATATGGCTTAAACTTTTTTGCGGGTAAATGAGAGAGCTTTATTCATATATAAGCATTCTTAGGACGATCAGCCAAGACACTGGTCACTAGGAAGCGAGGTACCCCGCAAAAAAAGAAGTAGGAAGCAAGGTGTTTCATCAAGCCAGCTCTCGGCCACATTCAAAGTGCAGCAAGCACGGTTCGCACGAAGATGCGCCGCAAGGTTTGCTGACCTGTTTACATGCTGAACAACAAAAAAAGAGGAAATATTACTGAGCGCTACTATTTGTAACAGGATATGAGCCAGAATTAAGCGAGAATTGTGGCGAGTGTTCCATGCAATCAACTTCCATTATCACATGCGAGAACCCTCGAAGAGAACCAAATGTGTTGAAGATTGCTTTATCACATTTTAAAATTATAATAAGAGTGCAGACGCTCCTCCATCCGGTTCCTAGTACTATTATAGTACGCACCTTTATGGACTATAGTAGTGGTACTAGTAAACTTTGCGCTTGGCTGTTCGGGAAGTCGAACAATAATAGCACTAGTAGTATAGTGTATGCTTCTGGCAATCTGACACCGAATTAACTGTTGCACGTCCACCGCCTGAGCGAGGGAGAGCTTGCATTAGTCAAAAGTTTCTCCTTGTCCTGCGAGCCACCGCGCGCAAGCTTCTCCCGCCCTGCAACCTTCTCCTCGTTCGGCAAGTTGACGGGACACAACAAAGTAATGCTAGTCCATGCTGCCTCCTCTCCAGTTAATATGGCTTAATTTCAAACGAGATAAATACACTGTCTGTCACTATATATTTGTAAAAATATGGTCAGTGGACTTCATAATATGCTCATTGCGCTCAATATATATATTTTCCGGTGTTCATACGGTCACTAGCTCACCCTGACTGAGTATGTGTGTGCATGCACGTGTACGTTGAGCACTTGAGCGTGACCGTGTGTGTTCCGTCGTGTGCTCGGACATGCATGCATTAGGGCGTCGCGCGCGTTTTTGCGTCCATGTGTACGTGTGACTGTTGCATACACGTAGGGGGACTACGTGTAGTGGCCACTAAGTAGCAGTCAAATCACATAGTAAGTTAGTCGGAAGAAGCAACCATCATTTCACTCTTGAATGACACGTACGCAATATAAAATGGTTGATATGGAGAGAAAAAGAAAACCACTATATATACACTAGCAGGAGCCTAAGCTTCAAGCCTACTTGCTTAGGTTGCTCTCTTCACAAGCATAGAACGACGGGCCTGATCCCGCAGCTGGGGGAAGGGAACAATGTTCTGCGTAGACGCGGTCGACATCGGCGAGGGAGAAAACCCACAGTCGGTGCGTCCCAATCGGGGGTCACCACGGTATGGGCCGATGCCGCGTCCCAACCGCCCTTCTAGCTACAGCCCGACATCCCAGATAGTCCATCTTCCTTTTGGAGCCGGCTTGCTCCACTGCCGTAGCTCCATCTCCATGTCGATCTTTCTCTACTTCTACTGGCTTCTATTTGTGATGAGTTTATGTCTCATGAACTAGTGCCAGTACTATTATTATAATCACACTTCTTCAATATCTTTGCCATCAGGGATGCTCACGTCGATTTTAGTGGAACTGCACAAAAGCATCGTATGATCCGAGGGTGCCAGCCGTCTTTCCTTCCCGACATGGAAAGTGCTATGGAACAAGAGGTACCAGAAGGTGGAGAACCAAAGAGTGCTACTTCTATTGTTGCTGACATTCTCACTAAAGAATCTCCCTCTAGCACATTCCTTCGACAGGTTCTACCTGGCCAGGAAATTAAATCATGTTTAGGGTTTAGGGTTTAAGTCGTAATGACCCCATCAGTAGTTTTTCTATCGTACACGCTCTCACAACTTTTTTCTTTAGTTGTGAAGTAAATATTGGCTATGATCTGTGAATCATTGAGATGCATCAGCATGCGTGTTAGTTTTCCTTTGTATTTGATGGAATGTTGTAATGGGGCAACCTTGGAATAGGAATGAAAATGGAGTGGAAAAGTTTCCGTTTTTTCGGAGAAAAAATGGAAACGGAGAGAAACCAACGTTTCGTTTCGTTGGATTGCGCCATCGAGCAAAACCAATGTTTAAATCACGTTTGTCGTGTTCGTGTCTCACCCTCCTCCACGGCTCGACCCCACACGGTCGCTCGGCATGCCACTCACCGCAAACCGAGTAGTATACCATAACTTTCCCGCCTGCTTGTCGATGGATCGCGCCATGGAGTACTAGCACTACTGGAAGAGATTCACGAGTTGGGGGAGGACAGCTAGCTATAGCACGGACTCCCAAGAACTTACTACTGGAAGAGAACGCGCATGTTGTAGCCGGCTATTGCGACCTTTGAAGACGGAGCAGCCGCGTGCACCCGGAAGTGCCGCGGGCGACGCTCTCTCGGCCAGCGCACCGCAATCAATGCCGGCGCGAGTGAGAGGTCGCGTCCGCTCTGGCCGGGCATGAATGCGGCACTGACCGTTTCGGGCGGGAAGCACGCGCGGGTCATGAAGAGGGTTCGGGTTGGTCAGGACCGGCCGTGGCACCGGTCCGGGCGTGCGCAAACAAGAGATGTTGCATGTTAATATTGCTGCGTATATAATTAACAACCTAAATAATGTGACAGTTGTACAAATATGATTGGATATTGAGATGGAAATGGAATTTTACGTAAACACGGATATGCATGTCTATGTCTATGTGTGTGTGCGCGACGACTCTCGCGACCTGGAAGCAGGGGCGCGTTTTTGATCGAGTTTTCTTTCTTGGTATGTTAGAAAATCAATTTGTCTAATTCACATCTAGATGTTATTTAAGGATATCACATCTAAGCTCCCACAAGTATATAATGTAGCAACAAGAAACAAAAAAAACTAGGAAAAGACCACAAACAGAGTGGACATCAACTTATATGTGACATAACTATGTCACATCTAGATGTGTCCTAGACAGACCCTTAAAAAATTGTCCGCCAGTTTTTGTTTCTTTTTTCCGGGAACGCGCGTATTCTATTTGAAACCACTGCTATGGAGAGATTTTTTTACTCCATTATAGCCTCTTGTTCGATAGAGTTTCTCGCATCTCGCTCTCTCACCCTCTCCATATCAAAACAAGATGACAGTGTCCACTCTATCTCTCTCCTCACCGGTGGTCACAGATCCGGCCGAATCCCGTCCGCTGTAGGAGGTGAGGAGGTGCAGCGTTGACGTTGTCGCCGTCGGCGATGGAGGAAGCCGATGTGCACCGTCCTCTCGGAGCTGGCGCTGGCACGGACGAAGATCCCCCGCGCCCTTGTTCGCTGCCGTCGTGTGGGCAGATCCCGCCTACCCGCCAAACGACATCTCGCCCACCTAAGGTATAACTTCTTGTACTGGTCCAGCTCCCCAGGTCGCTGCGTGCGGGTTTTCTTCTATGCGACTACTCCCCAGCTCCTCATGCATAGTAGCTAGGGTTCGTCGGCTGGTCCAACATCACCAACTAGTACTATTATAGAGGAAATGCCACTCAAAAAGTTGTCTTGATTTATGCCTCGGTGGAGGTATACATGTTGTTTCGACAAAAAGTACATGGTGGTTGTGCGGTCATTGTCCACATGGTGGTAGTACTATCACTGGTTAAATGAAGAAATGCTTTTTTTCTCAGGTATCCTAGTTTAGTTCCCATCAAGATAATTATGATGCTTCTGTTTGTTGGTGTACTTTTCATTAATTCTTATTGACAATTGAGATGTCGTCGCTAACCCTTTTTTATATTTTTGGAAACAGCGATGCGTGTCTCCCTACTCGGGCATGTCTTCCTCAATTTTAGTGGAACTGCAAAAAATTGCATGGCCATTGTTGTTCCGCCTCACTGTCCTCTGCCACGTGGTTCTTCCTTCCTCGAGCTTGATTACTGAGAAGAAAAAAACCATAGTGAGGATTTGTCGAACTTCTTAGGTGCCTCACCCAAACTTGATGCCAAATGGATGATGCATCACCACGATGACCTATCGATGCTCATGGTTGCGCCTCATGGTTGCATCGGCTGGTGAAGCTAATCAATTTTCGACGAAAAACAAGCTTTCTTCCATCAGTGCTCTTTGCTTGTTACGCACAAAGATGATATCCTTCGTCAGTTCACCTTGGTTGCGTTGGAGACGCAGTCGTCTTTCACGTTGGTGCAATTTTCGCTAGGGTTTTACGACAGGTGGGCCCAAAATGTGGCTGGCTCACCTATCATACAGCCAAAAGCAGGTGCAGTGAAGGCACCGGAGCTCAGTCTGCACTACAGTAGTATATATATAAGTGGGAGCCTCAGCGTTTGTTTGCTGGGGTTTGCCCTCTCCACACGCTCGCCGCACTACATATATGTTACTCCCTCCGTTCCGAATTACTTGTCTTAGATTTGTCTAGATACAGAGGTATCTAGCACTAAAATGAGTCTACATACATCCGTATCTAGACAAATCCAAGACAAGTAATTCGGAACGGAGGGAGTACTTGTCTTAGATTTGTCTAGATACAGAGGTATCTAGCACTAAAATGAGTCTAGATACATTTTCTAGGGTTTGCTATATTCACAGTCTCTCACCCTCTCTTCCCCAAATCTAAACAAGACTGCGTTGGCCTCTTGTCTCTCTCTCTCCCCCCTCACAGCTGGTGAAGGAGGCGTCTGTATCCCGTCGCACCGGGAAGGGGAGGAGGTGCAACATTCACTCTATCGCCTTCGGCGAGGGAGGCAATCCACTGCCGGTTGCACTGTTCTCTATCACCCAACACCTGTGCGGGAGGGCCACCGACCCCTTCTTCCTCGCTGTCGTACTTAGTGTGGGCAGATCCGGCCTCCCGCCGCATGCCTTGCCACATCCCGACGACCCTAAGGTATAAGTTTCTTTGAAACCGTCATTGCTCTAGCTGCATGTGGATCTTTTTCGATCTATAGTCGAATCTAGGTCTTGGTTCAAAGAGGAAAGAAGGGTGCGGTGGGCTGGAGCAAGAATCTAGGATGTGGTTCAATGAGGAAAGGAGGGCGGAAAGTAGTATAGACTGGCTATCCAGCCGCTTTGTAGGTCGAAAAGGGAAAAAGGGGGTAGCCCAGTACACACATCTGTAAGGAACCGATCTCTTTGTTGAAAAGGGAAAGAAACTGGGGGGTCAGGTAGTTTGTGCACAACTAGATTTTCTACCCTCACATAGGAAGAAGGTTCAAAGAGAACAAATATGGGGCCAGCGCATATATGCTGCTTGGCTACATAATCTGCATCACCCATTTATACGTGTGGACGCACATGGCGCTGACATGTCCCATGTAGCTATTTTGCTGTTGTTAATCTCAGAATTAGCTACTGATCTGTTTTAAAAGAATATCTCTGTTAATATGAATCAATGCAACCGTTTTAGAAATGCTACTGTCCTATACTTTGTTTTCCATCAAGATAAGGTAGATGCTTCTTTTTGTGGCCGCATGTTTCATCCTCCTTTATTGGCCAGCAATTGTTTTCTTTTTTTCCTCTTAAAACAGGGATATCTATTCAACTTGTTTCTATAGAAAACTTAAATGTCACACCGGCAACTTTGCTTGATTTCAGTGCAACTGCACAAAACTTGATTGGAGTTCCTATTCGTGTTGGTAGATTCGTATTTTATGTTGGTCTTCTCATGAAAGGTCAGTACAGGCCTTCATCCACATGATTGTGCAGTGTGCTTTGAGATGCTGTGCTACTTGTATTGGCACTGTTTTAAATAAATGATGAATTGAAGCTATTGTGTTGCTCTCTTTTCCCATTAAGTAGTGAACAAAAATGGGACCAACCCAGACACGATGCTTGTTACTTTGTTACAACAAATTCAGCATCACCCCCTTTATAAGCCAGTAATTGATTCCACTCTCAGAATTAACTACTGAATCTTATTTCAAAACTGCAACACTTGTTAGGGATTGGCGGGATTACCATTTTTGTGGCCGCATGTTTCATCCTCCTTTATTAGCCAGCAATTGATTCTGTTTTTGCCTCTGTTTATACAGGGATATCTATTAAACTTGTTGCTATTGTGACATTTTGCTTCGCTGCGCGAAACACTTTGCTTGATTTTCAGTGCAACTGCACAAAACGAGATTGGATTTCCTATTCGTGTTGGCAGATTCGTACGTGATCTTGTGTGCGTCATGACAGGTTGGTACTTGCCTTCATCCACATGATCGTGCAGTGTGTTTTGATATGATGTGCTACTTGTATTGGTACTGTTTTAAATAAATGATGAATTGAAGCTATTGTATTGCTGTCTTTTCCCATTAAGTAGTGAACAAAATTGGGACCAACCCAGACATGATGTTTGTTGCTTTGTTACAAAAAAATTCAACATCACCCCCTTTATAAGCTTTGTCGTTCTTTATACATGTTGAAACAAGGCATTGTTAAGATAATGTCTCATTCAATATGAATGAATCACACTGATGGAGAATTGCTACTCTCCTGCTTTGTTTCCCATTAAGATAAAGTAGATCAGTAGATGCTTTTCTTCTGGGAGTAGAAGTCATCAACCGTTATTTCTTAGTAACTGTTTCCCTTATACCTATTGTTGCTTACAGGGATATCAAAATTAAAGCTCAGTTTTATTCCAACTTTGATTTTAGTTGAACTGCACAAAAGGAGCCAATGTGTAAGGCAAACTGCTGCATTACTGGGTCTAGTTGGTCGTTCCACTTTGCAGAAAGAAGCAGTCACTGTTTGCGCTACATTACATAAGGAATGACCGAGGAGCTTTACAGAATATTATTAGACACCGGTGACATGACTAGTCTGCAGAGACCATTGGAAATTTAACAATACATGGAGTGCCCTGGGCAAAAAGTGCCCAAACAAGTATAAAAGCTACGACAGGACTCCACGATCATAGGCATTACATATTTTGAATGGGAAAAGCTTGTCAAAGTTTAATCATTGATGTTAGCAAGAAGACATTAGTTTAATATATTGGAATTGGAAAACCTTGTCAAAATTTGCTCATTGATGTTAGCCGGAAGACATGCATTTGATATTTTTGAGTGGGACGCCCTTGCTGTGAGTAGCGTCGAGTGTTTTTTCCTATTCCTGTGTTCAGTTTAGAAGTAAATAGTTACTCTGCTGAGATATTCCTGTGTTAAGAGTTTGTTCTGAATATTGTCTATGTAATGCCAGGCCTTGTGTTTGATTGCAAAGTTGAGCTTGGAATGTTGTGGCATGCGGCATCACGAGCTGTTCACCGTGCCTCCTGAGAATAATGCTTCGTATTATTTTGCATGTCGATCTAATGCCAGTGATTTGCTTGTTAAGAAGATCATCCTCTTTTGTTGTTTCCGTGCTTAAGAAGTTCATCGTCTGATGTTTCATTCATAGCCTATACGACAAGTCGGGTAGGTTAGACGTGAAACCATATGATCTTCTGACCAACTCATGATATTAGGCCGTGATTGGATCGTCGTTTTCCAACCAAAACCGCTTGTAAAACTGACGCTTGTAAATTAAAGCAGATGGTCTCGGGCGAAGGCGCTTGGTTGGTCGATTTCGACTAGTAAAATATCGGAAGTACTTGACACATGATAAAAATGCTGAACGACACTCGGACGATTGCTAATCCAGCCGTTAGCTGCTATTTCAGCCTTGCCCATGGATGGCATGATACGCACGTCGTGCATGTATCATCTGGTAATGTCTTCCATATAGCAGTGCTCGTAAAATATACACTGGTATCTCAAATTACACGTGTAACACGCCGGTTTTACTTACAGACCTCGGGCCCTCGGTTTCATTACGCCTGTATTTTACGCATTGTTTTTGATGACGAGTAAATTACACTTGTATGTTAATACAGGTTTGAAATAAACCAGAGCTCCCAAGCATGGCCTTACTGTTTCATGCCGTCTCAGTTTCTCGAAGGTGCTCATAGGTGTCCGATGAACCTGGCTTCCTGAATGAGTAGCGGGCGCTGTATCAGACCATCCGTAGGGCCCGTGAGGCCCTCTCCGTTGTCCTTCGAGTTGTTGCGCTCGCCGTGGCGCCGAGCATTGTTAACATCGTCAATGCACATGAGGATTCAGGAGATGACTTTATTTTGACTGGATGACACTAGGGACCCACTAGGGCCATAGCCGTATGTACGCAAGTGCCTCCTTATTATGTAAAACTATATTTTTTTGCTTTCTCCTGGTTTCCTAACATCACGTTCCCACACCATTGTCAACCTATGTAGTCAATATAAACGAGAGAATTGCACAAGGTGCGGCCGACATCTGGGACCAAGCAGCTCGAGCAGTATTTGTGTTTTTGAGGCGTGAGCACTGCAGAGTTTTTTCTTGGCGATGATTTCGTTGTTGTTCAGAGGAGAGCAGGGTATTAACTGGGCGGGCTGTGGCCCGTCTAGCCCAGGCTAGATATCCATCCCAGATACTAATTTTTTCAAGATGAAAATGGCTAGCCCAGCTATACATCTTTTTGAGGAATACCCAGGCAAGGTCAACTTGTTATTCTCCGCCCCGCTGGGCTGCAAATCTTTCCTAGGAGGGATGCATTAGGCTTAACAGGAAAATGGGCTTTAAAAAATAATAAATGGGATGTAATTTTAAAAACTGGGCAATAACTATAAAAAAATGCACCAAACACGAAATTAGTTTATAAAATATTATTTATGGATTTTGAAAATCTTAAATTTTCATTGTTGCGCGCGCAATGTTTCGTTGGATTTTTACGTAATACAAATTTATATTTAATCTGACTAGAAATTTCGGGATAAAAATATTTTGGAGCCCATCAAAATGTGGGAAATTTTATTGAATTCTGTCTTCAATGGTTGGTTGAAATTATTAATCATTTAGGTTAAAAAAATTTATTAATCATTGTCCTAGCAAGAAAATGGGCTATACTTTTAACAAACTGTAAATGGGCTGTTGCAAATTCCATTAGAATTCCAAAATGGGTTGTACATTCTTAGAAAACGCAAATGGGCTATAAGTTCTCTGCCACACACTTGTGGGCCTACTAAGTGACGCGTCCCCTAAAAAAATAAGTTGACGCGTATGCAAGGCTTTGCCAACTTATTATAGTAAACACACGGTTCTAGCAGAAGTGGCCGTTGGATGTCTATCCAATGGATGTCGTGCTTCTTCTTCAATCTCGGATATTCTTATCTTCGGCCGCCCAAAAAATGATTCCTCCCCCTGACATCTGGGGCGCACCGTTTCGGAGGCCGACCTGTGGGCCTACTAAGTTGGAGCGTACCAAGGGCTTTGTCAACTTAGTCAATAATAAATGTTTCTAGCTTCAGTGACCGTACGATGTCCATCCAACGGCCGTAGTGCTTCTTCAACCTCTGGTCTTCTTGGTCTAGTCGCCCAAAGCAGCGCCGGTTGTGCCGCCTGCTCCTTCCTCCCGTAGCCGGCTGTGCTGCCGCAGAGGCCTCACCGCCCCCATACTACTCCCACCGCTGGCCAGGCCATCCCTCCACTCACCCACACCCCCTGTTATTCCGCAGCGACGGCAGCCTCACTCCGCAGCCGAACCAGTGAACCATCGTACTCCTCTCCGCGCGGGCTTCCACTGCTGCGTCTTCCCCGGCTCCGTGTCGTCCCCTTCCTAGGACTCGCCGTCGTCCAGACCACCGCCCTGGTGCTCTCGGCGCGGCATGGTCAACATGGTCAACGACCGACTTCCATCGGAAGAGTACTGTACGTGGAGAGGCTGACAGCTGGGTCCAGGCGGCCGCAAGGAAGTGCCTCCTTATTACGCGCAAAATAATTATTCCTCCACCTTACATCAGGGACCCACCGGACAGGCCACCTTATCTCACGAAAAAAACATTTCCCCCCTGACTGCTCAGACCCACCGGACGGGCCAGCGTATTTTGCAAAAAAAAATGTTCCCCCCGCTATCAGCTCGGACTCACCGGAAGTGCCTCGTTATTACGCACAAAAAAATGAATACTCCCCTGCTAGCTGGGACCCACCATGGTGGGAGGCTGAATTGTGGGCCTACTAAGTTGACTGGGACGGGGGCCTTTGTCAACTTTAGTCAATATGAACGATTCTAGCTCCAGTGACCGTACGATGTCCATCCAACGGCCGTAGTGCTTCTTCAACCTCTGGTCTTCTTGCTCCAGCCGCCCAAAGCAGCGTCGGTCGTGCCACATGCTCCTGCCTCCCGTGGCCGAACCAATGAACCCTCGTACTCCTCTCCGCGCGGGCTTCCACTGCCGCGTCTTCCCCGGCTCCCTGTCGTCCCCTTCCTAGGCCTCGCCGTCGTCCACCGCCCTGGTGCTCTCGGCGCGGCGTGGTCAACGTGGTCATGGAACGACTTCCAATGGATGTGGACTGTACATGGAGAGGCTAATAGCTGGGTCCACGGCCGCAGCAAGGAAGTGCCTCCTTATTACGTGCAAAATAATTATTCCTCCACCTGACAGCGGGGACCCACCGGACGGGCCACTGTATTTCGCGAAAAAAACGTTTCCCCCCTGACTGCTGGGACCCACCAGCTACACCTTCACACGCAAGGAAGTGCGTCCGGGCAAAAAAAAACGATTCACCCCCGGACTGCTGGGACCCACCAGCTACATCTTCGCACGCAACGAAGTGCCTGACAGTCGGGACCCACTTGGTCGAAGCGTATGTAGCGTTGTCATTCTGGTCGCAAACGTGTACGTACATATATATTGGTCGATGTACAGGCGCGCATGTGTAGTAGTAGAGGCGCGCACGTAGCATGTACACATACGTACAGCAGTCAGGGTGCAAGAAAGAAAATACGATCACGTATGTGTACATACGGGCGAGGTCTCGAACGCCTACTCGCGCATACGTACGGCGAGGGCTCGTGTACATGGCTGGGTCGGAACGGAGAAACAACGTCGTCGTCGTGTTCTGGGGAGGCAACGGAATGCGTCGTGTTCATGGGGAGGCAACGGAATGCGTCGTGTTCGTCAGGAGGGCTTGGACGGAACAAGCGATGGAAACGAGGCCTGGCGTACCGCAGAACGGAGGAGACGGCCTTGTGTTCGACCGGCCACGTTCGAAACGGGATCCTGTTCATCGGGAGGGGTGTGGCGTACCGCAAAATGGAGGAAACGGACCTTCTATGGTTGAAACAGGGGTCCTGTTGATCGGGAGGGGTGTGGCGTACCACAAAACAAAGGAAACAAACTTGTGTTGGAGCGCTACGGTCGAAACGGGGGTCCTGTTCATTAGGAGGGGTGTGCGTACCGCAAAATAGGACTCCACGGGATATTGTTCATCTCCACCGTCGACCTCCTCCACCCTCCACGGGCTCCTGTTCATCCAGCCTCCACGGGCTCCTGTTCATCCAGCCTCCACCGCGCACTACTCCATCGGCTACTGTTCAACCACGCCTCCACCGTCTACTGTTCATCCAGCCCCCCACACCACGGGGTCCTGTTCAACCACCCCTCCACGGGCACCCCTCCACCATCTACTGTTCATCTAGCCCTCCACACCACGGGGTCCTGTTCAACCACCCCTCCACCGTCTACTGTTCATCCAGCCCTCCACACCACGGGGTCCTGTTCATCCACCCCTCCACGGGCACCCCTCCACCGTCTACTGTTCATCCAACCCTCCACCACACCACGGCGTCCTGTACATCCAGAGGCAACGCCACCGCTCACTGTTCATCCACCCCCCCCCCCCGCCCCCCCCTTTTTCCCCCCCCCCCCCCCCCCCCCGCAACGCTCACTGTTCATCCCATCGATCGGCTTCTGTTAGCAGCAGTAGCAAAGGAATTGCTCGATCGGGTTCAGTTAACAGCCATCGATCGATCGCTCGGGTTTAGTAACGCGTAGCCTGCAGTGCAATCGCTCGGGTTCAGTTAGAGCCCAACGCCTCGCTCGGGTTCAGTTAGAGCCAACGCCTCGCACACACGCGCGTACGTGTATGAGAGAATGCGCATCTCTCGGCCCCCGACCTCCCACCATAACCGGGAACTCCCTGAAATTTTCCTTCCCCTCGCTTCTATCACGGTTTTTTCTATCATGGACGGCCCAAAGAATGTCATGCTGCGTCTCCGGCCCGCCCAGGACGAAAAGCCCATTTTCTGTCATGATTTTTTGTCATAGAAGTAGGATCCCACCACATCTATGATGATACCGGGTTTTGTCACAATTATCGTCATAGAAGTGTCATATGTATGACAGAAAAAAATTTCGTTTGGCCCAAAATGTCACGGATGTGTCTTTTTTTTGTAGTGACATATAGACCCATCCAACACTCTCCGCCCTTGTTCTCTCTCTATGTGACACGCACCCCCTAATAAGTACCATAATCCCTCACTCCATCATAGGCGCAATCACTCCCCCCTAAGTATGATTATCTCTCACTAGCCATCAGGAACACACGTATTGTCTCCTTCCATCCATACGTCTATCTCGATATCTCTCGGGGTATCTTCTATCGCGCACACACCTTGTCACTCGATCTCCCACCCATGTAGTCCCATCACGATCTCCAGGGGATCTCGCTATGACAAACATACACTCTCTCCTCCCCATGTCTGCATTCTCTCCGTACGTCTCTCTTGACCTCTCTCCCTTGTTTGTCAGACCACTCCTGGCCACGTGCTAGGGGTCTTCCTCTCTCGGTTGAAAACAACTACACACTATCCAAACCTTCCTTCCATTGTCGAAGATGCATGTGTGATATGTTTTCATAAGACACACGTTTTTTCTCGACCTTTATCGAGTGTTGTCCATGTCTCTTTCACACACGCACACACACTTTTTTCACTCACTCTTTCTATCTCTCTCTCTAGTTAGGGACTCTCTCACGTCCATAAGCATATGGATGTTTTGAAAATTCAAACCTCGGAAAAGTCTGACCAGGTATATGTGGAGAAAAACATTTACATCTAGAACGATCATTAGATTCATCACAACATGTACTTACTTCATACTATCATTTATCATTGGTATTATAGATATAAGTAATTTATTTATAAACTTGGTCAAAGTTTCAAAAGTTTGACTTTTAAACAAATATTGGAACTACATTATCGAACGGAGGGAGTAGCTCTTTCTCTCTCTCTCTGCTATCTCTCACGGGCCTCCCCTCTCACTCGAACACTCTATATCGACGGACCATGTCAGTGTATAGCTCCTTATATTGTTTAGTTGACTGGTCAACCAGTCCACATGTTGCCTTGTCAGCTCGTGTTCTATATCTTTGTGTGCTGGCCCATGTGGCAGTGGGTGCAAATAAGTAAACTAGAGGCCCATCTGACACGCGGTGAAGTAAACAAAGTTGAAACCACTCGGGGTAGCACCCCGCACGCTAGTAAATTGAGGGCGCATTGAGGACACACTTCTTTCCGCGTGAAGTACGCACTCGCGCACAATTCACCACTACGCGGCGGCATGCACAGAAGGACGCACTCGCGCACACTCAGCACACAACACACACCAGCACACGTGTACACCGGCGTCGCCGCCGGTTGAGATGGACGGCGAGGCAGCCACCAAGCGGAGGCGGCTCAAGCCAAAACCGCATCCGGTGAGCCTGGACTTCATCAACAGCCTCCCCGATGACATGCTGCTTGTCATCATCGGCCTCCTCCCCACCAAACCTGCCATGGCGACCGCCCTGCTCTCCTGGCGGTGGCGCCCCCTCTGGCGCTGCGTCCACCTCAACCTCACCGTCGACAGCTGCCTCTGCGACGGGGATTGCAAACGCATGGCTGCAGTCTCCAAGATCCTTTCATCGCACCCTGGGCCAGCTAGACGCCTTGGCATCCGCATGTTCAGTAACAACTGCAAGGTCCAACCCAAGTTCGACAAGTGGTTCTTATCCCCCGCCCTAGATCAACTCGAGGAGCTCTGCTTTGAAGCTGGACGATGTCGCTCTCTGCCATCGCCCGCGCTCTGCCTCGCGCCGACGCTGCGCCGTGCCAGCTTCTGCTCCTGCTATCTTCCCCAGATTAATGCCGCGCCTACCCTTCTTCTCCCTCAACTCAAGCAGCTCGACCTCTTCGACGTTGTCATCTCGAAGAAGGCTATGGAGCACCTGCTCCGCAGCTGTACTACGCTTGAGTACCTTCGTCTTAAGCAGATCCATGGGTTCATTAGCCTCCACATTGCCTCGACGAATCTCCAATGGATTTATGTGTCTTGCTGGCCCTGTAACAAGACATCAATTGGGAAGAGATCACTCCAGCTGTTCCATGTTATGGTTATTGAGAATGCGCCTTTCCTTGAGAGATTGCTTGTATCGGATCTACAAGGTCCAACAAAAATCAGGGTCATTGACGCGCCGAAATTGACAGCGTTGGTGCACTTGTCTGCCAAATTCTCCGAACTCTTTATTGGATCCGCAATCGTTCAGGTACATCGCTCATCTTCTTCTCCGTCTTCTTGAAATTCACATTTTTAAATTTCTTCTTGATGTATTTACGACCGTCTTCCAGAAAATGATTCCCACAAGCTTGACCCAGTCTATGCGCACAATGAAGATCTTGGCAATAAAATCTATCGGCCCCAATCTAGATCAAGTTTTTGGATTCCTTACATGCTTTCCGTGCACGGAGAAGCTACTCATCAAGGTGAAACTTCTTTCCTATTAGTAAACGGTAATCACAACGTAGCTCAATTTTTTCGTAATTTTCCCAAATTACGATGACAAGTGTAGTGTTCAAAACTGCATCTACGCACTGCACCGAAAGAAATGGTTTTAGTATTTTTTTTCTCACGTTATCACATGCATCGTTTTTTTGTTGTACTACTATAGTAGCCTAGGCTAGTCATAGTGGAAAGTAACTTAGACTACTCCAGTAACTCTATGGTTGCCCTAAGAGCAAGTACTACCTCCGTCCAGGTTTACTCTTCCTATTTTGTAGTATCAAAATTTGACCATAGATTTAACTGACAAAATGTTAATGCATGTCACTAAGAACTATATCATTGGATTCATATTTGAACATAATTTCAACTGGTGTAATTTTAGTGACATGCATTGGCATTTTCTTACGTAAATCTATGGTCAAAATATTATACTAAATAAGAGGTAGTACAAAAGTGGGCTATAACGGCCCTCCACTATGTAGGCCAAAACACGTGCAAAATTCACTTGTGATGCATTTGGCACCGATGCCCCTCCATTGCTCACCTGGTGCCCCAATCTGGATCATCTACTTTGCTCCAGTGCCAAATTAACTCACACAATAAAAAAACACTTGCGTGAGAGAGAGAGGACTGAGGCAATAAAAACACTTGTTTGGGAGAGTGAGAGGCTGGTGTAGTTGGTTTGATTGTTTGTTTATACATGTGGGTCTGTGTGCACACGGTACCAACTCTCTCAGATCGCGAGAGCGGTGCCAAAATCTTTTGATTTGACATCGATGCGTAACATGTGGCATACTTTTGCGAAATATGGCATCGGCCACATAGTGGAAGGCAACAAATGCCCAAGCTCTTCACGAACTCCTAGGTAAATGAGAGGAAAGAGAGAGAGAGAGAGAGAAAATATCACTAGCCAGCCAACCCTATCGTGTGAGCGAATGATATTGGTACCTCTTGATGACACCGCAGTCTTATACAGCCAGCTGCTCTAATATGTTCTCCTCTTTTGCAGATAAAAAAAGACCTGAAAGTGAATAATGTGCTGCACTATAACAATCTCATCGAATGCCTTGATCTCCATCTTACAGAAATTGATTTGACCGACTATCGAGGCAGCACATCAGAGATTGAATTGGCCAGGTTCTTTGTTCTGGAGGCAAGTGTGCTCAACATAATGAGGTTTAGCGTTCTCTGGCGCAACAATGAATGGCGTGCTGATCACCGCAAGCGTCTAAGCCTAAATGACAAAGTATCCGTAGAAGCTGAATTTGTTTTTGAAACATCAAGTGGACAGAGACTCGAATAATTATTTGCCCATTAGTGACTTGGCAGGGTGGTGGATTTTAGTTTGTACGATAATGCTGCATCCACCTAAAGTAACAAAAGTTCTTACATAAACTTCCTAGTAATTCCCTCTTCGTAGGTGCAGCATTACTCCTAACATTTGTAATATCAGTTTGAAACTTGTAATATTGTCGTGTCCTATTCCTGCGTTTTCAAAATCCTACGAATCAAACAGGTCCTGAGTTGGTGATGATGTTGTGCCTGCCATCTTTCACCAATAGCCGTCGGATCTAGATCTGATGCATACAAACCAAACTTCTCCAGTTTTGCAAAAAGATGCCCGCACTTGTTCCCCATTTACAAACAACTCCTTGTATCTCACAATCAGCCTCATCTCCTCCACACCACATCTAGAAGGCCATGGAAAAATCTGCGCGATGGCCGCTGCCTGCGCGGTTCACCCCCCAATCTTGGTGTTCCGTGCAATGCACGGGCATCTATGCACAGGAAATTATGTCAAACACGGCTAGTTGTAAGAAGGCTAGGTCTACAGCCATGATGATAGTGACTGCAGACGGTGATGCTGACTATGGTATGCCGAACACGGCGCGTATACTCAGGTGTCATCTCCGGCGTAGGGTCTTGTCACTTCACTGTGAGGAGCGGCACGTAATAATTTGACCAACGGGTAGTACAGTGCTAGTACATTGGTAGTACTACTACTAGTACTAGCACCACCCTCTGGATTTAGTAGTACTACCACGTCCATCTGGATTTAGTATTTGACTAGCAATATCTAGTAATGCATGTCACAAAAATAAATACATGGTGTATTGTTTTATTCCTATCGGCAAGATGACTTAATGTCTTTTTGCTACTTAATAGGATTACATGCAATGAACTAACCACCACATGTGATGTTTGGTAGTCTCAAGTCATTGAAAGCATGCATGGCCCACATCTCTCATTGGTTGATATGTCACGAAATAAGAAATGAGGAGGGAGTTAATGTACGGTGCCTAAGTGTTTTGGGATTATTTGGTTTTGGTAAGGTGACTTGTTGGGGATATTACTACTGGATGTAAAACGGCCAGGAGTGGCCGGGTTAACTCTATAAGAATTAGAAGCTCAGAAGATAAAGGATGATGGCGCTTTATGAAGGCCCAAGGCCCTAAGGCGGGTTAAGGCCTATAGACATAAACCGACATTGTCATGTAACTTGTATTGCAAGATAGGAGGAATAGAGACCGAGTTGGACATAATGATGATCTGGCCTCGGGACTCTGTAAAACTGCGGGCGTCAACCTGTGTATATAAAGGGACGACCCGGCGGCGGTTTAGGGACAACAAACAACAACTCGAGAGCCAGGCAAAGCGGATTCGCTCCCTGGTCATCGAAACCCCAGCAATTCCATCACAACTGGAGTAGGATTTTACCTTCATCGTAAGGGGCCGAACCAGTATAAACCCATGCGTCCCTTGTCCACTTTAACCCCTTTGAGTTAACCCGTACTGATGGCTCCACGACTAAGTCCTATCACGAGGACATCTGCCGTGACAACTCCACGACAGTTGGCGCCCACTGTGGGGCTATCGCACGATGGTTTCGAGTTCTTGAAGGGCCGCTTCGAAGGGCTCAAGGGATATGCTGTGGGCCGGATGACTAAAAGTCGTCGCGGCAAGCTCTACATCGACGACGCGGGATGGGGTCCCGAGGCCGGTTCAATTGAATACGGATATCGGGTCCCCTTTGGCGGAATTCACGTCTTCATCGGCAAGATCTGCGAACCGGGCCCTGAGCCGGACACCTGCACCGACATCATCAAGACGGCTCAGCGTGCAAGCCCTGCCCAGGTTCAGCCCGCAGCAAAGGCATGTCTTCATAGGTGTCTTCCATGGAGCGGAATATGAGGATGGACCGACATATGATGGAGAAACCGTTGTCCGTTCCGAAAACAAGTCTTCAACCAGAGAGACCGAGTCCCTGTACCAACTGCAGGATGGCCGGATTAGTGGAGGTTCCGATGGCAACAGTATTCCGGACCCCCTCGATCTGCCAAGCCGGGTCGCGGTCTTCATGGCCGGTACACAGCCAGCACAACACTCTTCTACCGCTGCGACAATGATCTCTAGTTCAGCAACAACAATGCCCGCGGGGGCAGGGGGCTCTGCACCATCTCCGGCTCAAGTTTTGTCCGATTTATTCGGCGCTTTAGCAACGTTGTTGGCAGCAGAGGTGGGTGCGGCAAAGCGAGATCAGCACAACGCGTAGATTGCAAAAGTGAAGGATCGGATAACTCAGGCTAAAGCGGACCTGGCAGCAGAGAACGCCAGGATGGCTATAGAATGGGCCGAGTTAGAAGCTCAGGCCTACCGGCTTAGGCTGGATCAGAGTGCCTCAGATGATGTCATGAGGAGGAGATACCGGTCGCACCTCCCACTGGGTTATGAGCCAAGAAATCTCTTCAACACGCCAGGAGAAAGAACCAGTAACCAGCTAGTGGTAAACCAGCTGAGGCACCGGTAACAAGAGCGCCGGTTCAGCCGCACACGATGCACCCGCCTCGTCAGAACAACATTGTGTCACAGCGCGTTCCGACGCCCCCGGGGCATTACTCCAACCCCTTAGATAACATTGTGGCCGCCGCTTCATGATTGGCAGCTCTCCCGATCGAAGGCGAGTCACCGGTGGCGGTTGAGACACGACGGGCGAGGGAACTCCTCCAAACGGATTTAACCCAATAGCAGGATTATTCGCATAGTCGTGAGAGGATCCATTCCACCCCTCGTCCAAGACGGAGCTACAGCAGGCATATTGATGAACCGGCTGTGTCCAGTAGTGCGCGGCACCGTAACCCGGCGGGTGGTGGTGCTAATGCACAAGATGTGGTGGATCATGGCCGAGCACGTCGAGAGGCCAAGTTAGCAGCTCAACACGCAGCTCGTCAGCCTACTCCAGTTCGTCCAACCACCTCAGTGGAGCCAGGTGTGGTCTTCAGTTCTTTGGGGGTACCATTCCTCACCCCGGCCTTGCGTAATGTGCGACTGTCCAAGGATTTTAAAGGCCCTTGTAAGGTTCCCATTTACACTGCCGATTTGCCCCCTGAATCATTGGTTGAGAGTTATGAGATGGCAATGGAGATGCTGGATGTGGATGAAGCGGTGTGTTCTAAATATTTCACCATCATGTTGGAAGGAATGGCCCGTACCTGGTTAAAGAGTTTACCAGCTAATTCCATTGCGTCATGGGCCAAGTTAAAGAGCTGGTTTATCCAGAATTTCAAGGATACATGTAAGCAACCCATGTCAATTGTGGACCTAGCCGCTTGTGTTCAATAGGATGGGGAGTCTACGACCCATTGGGTGAAGCGAGTCTCAGCTATTTTGCATTCATCAGACCGCATCAATGCAGATACAGTAGTTTTGACGTTGGAGGGCTACTGCCGGTTCATGCCATTAAAATTGAAGTTGGGAAGGCTCAAACGTCACTATAATGACATGTCAATGCTTATGGCTGCTTTGGTTAAATATGCTGATTCAGATAGTACCAAGGACCCTAATTCTGAAGAGGACAAACCAGGGAAAGGGAAAAAGAATGGTAGTGCCAAGGGGCAGCAGGATAACCCGGCAGATCATGGGAACAATGGTAAGCGCAAGGCAGATAATAGCTTGGACTTTGTGGCTAACACCAACGCACAGGATAACGGTCAGGGTCGTAAGGGTAAACCACCCAAAAGGGGTGGAGGGTCAGGCTCCAATCTGGAGCGCCTGTTAAATCAACCCTGTCCAAAGCACGGATCGAAGGAGAAGCCAGCTTCGCATCTTTGGAAGGATTGCTTCATTATGTGAGAGTTCAAAAATTCTAATATGTTTCAATACGATAATGGCCCGCCCGGCGGTTCAAGAGGCGGTTTTCATGGGTCGGGTTATGGAGGCGGCAGCTCCTGTTCAGGATTCCAAGGTAATCAAGCCGGACATGGTAATCAAGGTAATCTCGGCAATCAAGGAAGCTATAACCATTAGGGGAATCAACAGCAGTAGCAATCGGGTTATCAGAGCAATCCGAAGCAGTTGAATAGCGGGCAGTAACATGTCTTTACCACTAGCTTGTGTAAGCGCGATCAGAAGCTGCACAAGAGGGCCGTGAACTCCGTTGAACCAGCGGTGCCTCAGTATTTGCGCTGGTCTGAACAACCCATTTTGTGGAGTCGGGAGGATCATCCACCCCGGGTTGATAATCCGGTTCATCTGGCCTTAGTGGTGGCTCCTCAAGTCGGGGGCTACAAGTTCACCAAAGTGCTTATGGATGGAGGGAGCAGTATCAATATCCTTTACTATGATACCTTCCGTCGTATGGGGCTGACAGACAAGAGTCTTAAACCGTCGAACACCGTCTTTCATGGAGTGGTGCCTGGTAAATCGGCGTACCCAGTTGGCAAGATAGCCCTAGAGGTGGCTTTTGGAGATGATCATGATTCAAGATCAGAAACTTTGACTTTTGAAGTGGTGAAAATCAAGAGCCCATATCATGCCCTGTTCGGAAGGCCGGCTTATGCTAAGTTCATGGCGAGGCCGTGTTATGTTTATCTGCAGCTTAAAGATGCCGGGTCAGAAGGGGACCATCACGGTACATGGGAGCAGGAAGATTGCTTTAGAATGTGAAGAAGGGGATGTGGCTTATGTTGAGTCGGTTTGTGCCATATAGGAGAGGAAATTTTATCAGGACAATGTTGATCCGGCAGATATGACTTCTCTGAAGAAGCCAACTACAGAGCATGATCTAGTGCTGAAATTTAAATTGGTTGCAGACACTAAAACAATTGATTTTGTTCCTGGCGATTCATCTCAGCAGTTCAGCATTAGCGCTAACCTGGATCTAAAATAGGAAAGCGCGCTCATCGAGTTCATCTGTGAGAACCGGGACATCTTTGCATGGAAGCCCTATGACATGCCAGGTGTACCGAAGGAACTCGTTGAGCACACCCTTAATATAGATCCTAAGTCCAAATCGGTCAGGCAGTTTCTCCGCCGCTTCAACGAAGAGAGACGTAAGGCTATTGGTGAGGAGGTAGCCCGGCTTTTGGCAGCAGGGTTTATCGTGGAGGTTTTTCACCCTGAGTGGCTAGCTAATCCGGTGCTGGTAATTAAGAAAAATGGCACTTGGCGTGTATGTGTGTGGATTACACAGACTTGAACAAGGCATGTCCAGTTGATCCCTTTGCTCTCCCGCGTATTGATCAGATTATTGATGCTACGGCGGGTTCTGACCTTTTGTGTTTTCTAGATGCTTATTCTGGTTATCATCAGATCAAAATGGCAGTTAAGGACCAGGAGAAGATAACTTTCATAACTCCCTTTGGGGCCTTCTGCTATGTATCCATGCCTTTTGGGCTCAAGAGTGCACAGGCGACTTATCAACGCTGTGTTCAGAATAGTCTTCATAAACAGATTGGGCGCAATGTTCATGCTTATGTGGATGATATTGTGGTGAAAACTAGGAAGGAGGAAACCTTGATAGATGACCTGAGGGAGACCTTTGATAACCTCCGGGTCTGTAAGATGATGCTTAATCCGGCTAAATGTGTCTTTGGTGTTCCGGCAGGCAAGCTCTTTGGTTTTCTGGTGTCTAACAGAGGCATTGAGGCTAATCCGGAGAAAATCACGACTATCACATCTCTGGCTAAACCGGCATGTATCAATGATGTTCAGCATTTGGCGGGCCAAATTGCAGCTTTAAGCCAGTTTATTAGCCGCCTTGGGGAGAAGGCTATCCCTTTGTATCAGATGCTAAAGAAAACGGATGATTTCGTCTGGAGTGACGCGGCTGATAAAGCGTTTGAGGACTTGAAGAGACAGTTGGCCGAACCGCCTGTTCTTGCGGCTCAGATCGATAAAGAGCCCTTATTGCTATATGTGGCTGCTAATGCCAGGGCTGTTAGTGTGGCTATTGTGGTAGAGCGCAAGGAGGCCGGAAAGGAGTATCTGGTTCAACGGACGGTTTATTACATCAGTAAGGTGCTTATTGAATCAAAGCAGAGGTACCCGCATTGGCAGAAGTTGGTGTATGGAGTTTTCATGGCAAGCCGGAAGCTCAAGCATTATTTTCAAGGTCATCCCATCACAGTGGTTAGTTCAGCCCCTCTGGGAGATATCATCCAAAACAGAGAGGCGACTGGCCGGATTGCCAAGTGGGCTATTGAGCTTGGACCTCACGGGATAAAATATATGCCTCGCACAGCAATCAAATCATAAGCACTTGTGGATTTCATTAATGATTGGACAGAGTTGTAGGCACCGGAGGAGAAGCCAGATAACACGTACTGGACTATTCATTTTGATGGGTCCAGACAATTGGAGGGCTCGGGGGCTGGAGTCATATTAACTTCCCCACGAGGTGACAAGTTTTGTTATGTTCTCCGTTTAATGTTCCCTTGTACTAACAATGCAGCTGAGTATGAGGCCTTGCTCCGTGGCCTTCGGATGGCTAAGGAGATGAATTTAAGCCGAGTTAAGTGCTTCAGTGACTCGGACCTGGTGGCTCAGCAGGTATCTGGCACTTGGGATTGTAAGGATCCACTCATGGCTGCATATCGACGAGAGGTGGACATAGTGGCTGGTCATTTCAAGGGTTATCAAGTTGACCATATAGACCGGCGAAAGAATGAAGCGGCGGACGCTTTAAGTCCTCTAGGCTCTCAGCGTAAACTGGTGCCACCTAATGTCTTCCTCGACGTACTTCATAATCCGTCGGTCAAGATACCCATAGAGGAGGAGTTAGCTATTCCTGACCCGGAGGCCCAGTTGTAGCAGCTCTTCATGTTATACCGGATTGGACAGTCCCATACCTGGCCTATATGAACCGGGGCAAGTTACCAGGCGATGAAACCTTGGCCTGGCAGATAATCCGGCGATCCAAGTCAATGACCATTATCAATGGGGAGTTACATCATTTGTGGGGACTCCGACTCATAAGTGATCGCCGAATGCACGTGTATAGTGATCCCAGAGATCAATGCTCACTGAACACACAGAAGCTGATTAACAAGAGTCTTACATCCATACATACCATCTTACACAAATTACGACCATTATGGTCAAGTATTACATAGATAAATCCACAAGGGTTGAATACCAAATAAACTTAAGCATCGAAAATCTTTGTCGATAAATAGAACCCATGCCATCTGCCTTAACCATACAGGCATTCTGACTGGGAAATGTCCTAGTTTGCATGTTCGTCTCCAAAGAACTCTTCTTCAAACTCCTGTTCTTCCATGCCTGGCCAATTAAATAACCAGTGGCAAGCCAATGAGTACTTTGAATGTACTCGCAAGCAACCCATGATTGGAACTGGGCACAATAATGCAATGATATAGCACTAAGTAGGTAGTTTGCAGAAAGCTAGTTTTGAGTGCGAAGACATGATCTATCAACATGTAAAGTATGCATCATGAGAGCACAAATATCCGTATGAACAAGTTACAGATATCAACATAAGAGGAGTTGGACACCAATCCAACTTGATCATCGTGTCAAGCCATCTGACTTAACCCAAATAGTTTTATCAACACACCCACCCGCAGTTTGTAAAACTCTGGACGTAGTTTAAGCAGCACCGCCCAACTATCCTTGACCGTGGACATGGCTATTCGAATAGTTTTACACTCTGCAGAGGTTGCACACTTTACCCAGAAGATCCGGGGAACTTTTGTGTCTTCCACGACCCACAGTACCTCGAGTACCCGGGGTAAGCACCCGATCACTATCTTTCCCTAGACGACACTAACATAGAGTCCACTCGATTGGTAGTAACACCCGTGCCCAACATTTTACATCTTAAAATTTATGGAGCCTCTCTCCCATATTCATCGCATACCACAAGCACGGGGTACCAACGGTGTGTCCGGTGCCCTATGAAACTCTCCCGTCCCGAGAGAGCGCAACAACAACTTTTCCGTCACTAGTAATGCAGGCTCCAAGCTAGTATCGGCCTAGGTAATCAATAATGCCCTTTCCCATATAAGGGTAGAGTGGTTGCGCAGGTAAAGTTGGGTCAGTCGACAAATCTTAAATCTAATTCGTTACAACACACACACACTTGCCTTGGTACACCACTTCATCAGCAAGTAGTTACCCAACTCATTATCTCCCTCAGGCATAAGTGGCACCCGACAGGGTTTTTGAAAAAGTCTTTTGAAAATACTTTGCCTTCATCACCATGCATATTCCCGTCCCTTATGTGAAGAAACTACTCCAGCACCCTACCTACTACCACCGGCATAACCCTCATAAAGAGGTAGGGTCATGCACCATGAAAGTATCAACGAGGAAAGCAACAGAGGCAAGCCACCTCAAGTGGTCACCATTTTATCATGATTTCGATGCAAGCAATGAAAGTGCCATATGACATGCATAAAAAGGGTTTCTTAGATATGGTCAAAGGGCTGCTTGTCTGGCTCAGCAAAGTCTTTTGGGTCTTCAAATTCTTCTAGTCCAACTCCTTCGTCAGCTCAGCAACGCAATCTATTGTCGCAAAATAATAATGAGAAAAACAAGGAAATAATAAAATAGAAAAACCAAAGTGCTCAGAAAAATGTCAACTTAATTTTTGTTAAATACTAGGGTGAAAACTAAGAAGGGGAAAATTCCTAGTTTCATATTTGGAGTGGCAGAATAGGAGAAATTGATTTTCAGAGGGGTTTAAATATATTCAAATTTGAATTTGAATATGAACAGTACATAAAAGTTGGTTGGACATGAATGAAAGTTATACCATTAAATATGTGGGATTTTTACAAGATTTTAGGAACTGGAATTATTGCATTTGGATTAATATTTAATCTTGTGGAATTTTTGGAAAAGGGACAGAAAAAGAGAAAGAGAAAGGGCACTGTGCCCGCTGGGCTAGAACAGCTGCAGTGCAGCAGGCCCAGAGGGGAAAAGGCCCAGGCAAGCCAGCGTGCGCACGCCAGATTTTCAAACCTGACGGGCGGGCCCTGGGCGTCAGCGAGAGAGAGAGAGGGGCGAGGGAGAGGTGAGGATGACAGGTGGGCTCCCCCTGTCATCTCTAACCTCGCGGCAGAGAGGTCAGCGAGCTCACCGGCGACACTATAGGGCACGGCAGGTCGATCGGGTGGCACTGTTGGACTCAGGGGGATGTCGCCGTTCGGGTGGTGGTGGAGGTGGTCGCCGGGGCAGCCTGGTTCGCCGGCGACAAGGTCATGCGGCGGAGGTGCTTCAGGCGTTGGTGGTTCCGGCCGTTACCGGCTGCAAAAAGAGTGGGGAAGAGAGGAGAAAGGGTCAGTGATGCCGTGCGGTTCCAGATCGAGAGAGAACGAGGGCGGAGGAGGCCTGTACCGCGCAAACGCCGACGAGTTGAGGCGGCGGAGCTCGAGCTCGATCTCGAGCTCAGGCGGATCTGGAGGAAAATTGGTGGTGCAGGAGGTTGATTAGGAGTGTGGGCGAGCGACATGGAGTGAGAGAGAGGCTCGGGGTCATCTTATATAGGCTGGCCGAGGTCCACCATAGGCGCGGCCTATGGGCGTCCGCGGGATCGGCTCGGGTGGCCGTTAGAGACGAAATGGAGGGCTCGGGGGTGTTCATGGGAGTTGAGGGAGTCCTAGATTAGGGGGTCTCCGGATAGCCGGACTATATCCATTGGCCGGACTGTTAGACTATGAAGATACAAGATTGAAGACTTCGTCTCGTGTCCGGATGGGACTCTACTTGGCGTGGAAGGCAAGCTAGGAAATACGGATATGGATATCTCCTCCTTTGTAACCGACCTTGTGTAACCCTAACCCTCTCCGGTGTCTATATAAACCGAAGGGTTTTAGTCCGTAGGACAACAATCACAACATACAATCATACCATAGGCTAGCTTCTAGGGTTTAGCCTCTCTGATCTCGTGGTAGATCTACTCTTGTACTACCCATATCATCAATATCAATCAGCAGGACGTAGGGTTTTACCTCCATCAAGAGGGCCCGAACCTGGGTAAAACATCGTGTCCCCAGCCTCCTGTTACCATCCGGCCTAGACGCATAGTTCAAGACCCCCTACCTGAGATCCGCCGGTTTTGACACCGACATTGGTGCTTTCATTGAGAGTTCCGCTATGCCATCACCATCAGGAAGGATGTCCCACCCCGTCTTTAAAGACTGCACTGTTGCTGAGGGAGCTTTGGCTATCGGCCAAACTCTCCGGCTAGGTGGTTTTCTTATGACCACCTGTTCGGCCGCTGCGCCGACGATGACTTCTTGGGTCATCGAAAGCAATCTTCACATCAACTCGAAACTCGCCGAGCAGTTAGATCCAATGGAGCTCTCTTCCCTGAACGAGCTCTTGGACCGCATCGCCGCCCTGGGAGTCGCTACAGACTACGATCAGATTGGGCCTAAACCCGATCTGAGAGAGATCAACTCTCCCAAGGCACCCATCACGTTGCAGTGGTGGAGGAACCATGCAGCAACCCTTCATCTATCTTAAGGACTAGCTATGTCCGGATTCCCGATCCCTCCAAGCTGGATACCCACGGAGGGGAGGACGTCACTCAAGGCCTGAACCTAGAATCAGGCAGCGGGCTAGATTTATCAGAAAACATCCAAGAATCCAAACTTCCGAGTTTGGAAACTCCTTGACCCCTGAGTCTCAGATTGGGTGAGGATTCGGATTCAATTCCACCCACCCACCCAAACATACGCGATCTATCCCAAATTAGGCAAGAGCCCGAAGAAACAGTACACCATTACTGGGCCAGATTCCTCCTGGTCATGAACATGATAAAGGACTGCCGCGAGGAAGACGCAATTTCATTCTTCTGCAATAATTGCATGGACAAGGGAATCCTCAACGCCATAAGTCACCGCGAAATTACACGCTTTGCTGACTTGGTGTCCATAGTACGAAAGTACTGTGTGATGGAAAGCGCCTGGAAAACCGAAATAAAATTTTGGGATAATCCGGCCCTCAATACAAACCCAGTCCGAAATAAAAGGGTGCATTGTCACAATACACCTGGGTTAACTACCAAAAATCAAAAGCCCTCTACGGGGCAAGGAACCGTACTGGAGGGATGGCTCAACGGACCCTACAAAATTCATAGTACAGCGGATGCAACACCAACACACAGCCTTAGAGCATGTTGGATACTCCGGCAGGTGGCCAAAAGTGGTGAGGATCTACTCCTCCCAAATACCACAGAGCACCATCCCGTGGAAAACAATACGGTGTTAACGGTCTTTGAGACCTTCGCGTCAAATAATAGACGCAAGCGAACACTCCGCAGCATGGCCGAAATCTGCCACGTAGCAGAAATAAATCCTTGGAGTGACACGGCTATTACCTTCAATGCCAGTGACGAACCCAAATTCCGAATAGCCCGAGCACCAGCCGCACTGGTCCTCAGTCCAATTGTGGACGGCTTTCGACTCACCAAGGTACTGATGGATGGCGGCAGCGGATTAAACCTCATCTATGAGGGAACTCTTCAAAAGATGGAAATAGACTGCAGCCGCATTGAGCAAAGTAGCACAACCTTTAGAGGAATCATCCCCAGTCGGGAAGCACGCTGTGCTGGGAAAATCACACTAGATGTGGTATTCGGCACGCCGGATAATTACAGGTCCGAAGAAATTACATTCCAAGTGGCCCCGTTCAGCAGTGGATACCACACTCTACTAGGGCGGGAGGCGTTTACAATCTTCCAAGCCATACCCCATTACGGGTACATGAAGCTCAAAATGCCCGGGCCCAACGGAATCATCACTCTTGCTAGTGATACGGACATAGCACTCTGCGTCGAAAATAAGACAGCCGCACTGGCACTTGAGGCACTATCCGAAGCCCTAGCGACCGAGGAACTAACTGCGCTGCACTCCACGGTGAACAGGGACGATGTGATACTCGATAAAAGATCCAAGTCCACCTCCTTTAAACCGGCGAACGGAATAGTCAAATTCCATGTCCATCCAATGGACCCTACAAAAACAGCTTCCATCAGGGCACAACTAAACCTTGATGTCTACACCGCACTGCGGGAGTTCCTACGCGAGAACTGGGACATTTTTGCCTGGCACCCTTCAGACATGCCAGGAATCCCACGCAGGCTAGCTGAGCACAGCCTAAATATCCTAAAAGGATTCAAGCTAGTCAAGCAAGCTCTTCGATGTTTCTCCGAACCTAAGAGACAAGGCATGGGAGAGGAACTAGCCAAGCTATTGGAGGCCGGATTCATCAGAGATTTAAAACATCCAGACTGGCTAGCAAACCTGGTGATGGTACCAAAGAAGGACAAATCCTGGCGCTTGTGCGTCGATTTTAAGGACCTTAACAAGGCCTGCCCAAAGGATCCCTTCCCCCTCCCCCGAATCGATCAAATCATCGATGCTACCACAGGACACGATTCATTGTGTTTCCTCGACGCATACTCCGGCTACCATCAAATTAAAATGGCAGTGCCAGACCAAGCCGCAACGGCATTCATCACACCATACGGCCCATTCTGCTTCAACACAATGCCCTTCGGGCTCAAAAACGCCGGCACAACATATCAGCGCATGATTCAGACATGTCTGGCAAACTAGATTGGCAAAACAGTGGAGGCATACGTGGATGACGTGGTCGTTAAAACCAAGCATGTCGAAACTCTAGTAGACGACTTGAGGCTCACATTCGACAACCACCGAACATATGACATCAAGCTCAATCCGGAAAAATGCGTTTTCGGCGTACCAGCCGGAAAGCTCCCGGGATTCATTGTCTCCAGTAGAGGTATTGAAGCTAATCCGGCCAAAATCCGAGCATTGTCATAGTTGGCTACCCCAACAGACCTCAAACAAATACAAAAATTGACTAGATGCGTGGCAGCTCTAAGCCGCTTTATCTCCCGCTTGGGAGAAAAGGCATTACCCCTTTATCGCCTCCTCCGGCGCACCGAACACTTCGAGTGGACGGATGCCGCCACGGCCGGACTCAACGAAATAAAAGCCATATTGGCAACAAACCCAGTCCTGGCCGCGCCAAACATTGGCGAACCAATGCTATTATACATTGCGGCAACTCATCAAGTAGTAAGCGCAGTGCTCGTCGTCGAGCGAGAAGTGGACGGACACAAATTCCCCCTTCAAAAGCCGGTTTACTATGTGTCCACTGTCCTTACTCCATGCAAATCACGGTACCCGCATTATTAGCGTACACGGTATTTATGGCATCCCGGAAGCTGCGACACTACTTTCAAGAGTGTTCGGTAACGGTAGCCTCGGAAGTACCACTTAACGATATTATAAACAACTGCGACGCGACGGGCCGGATTGCCAAATGGGCCATTGAGCTCCTCCCATTCGACATAACTTACAAGCCACGGTGAGCTATTAAATCGCAAGTTTTGGCTGACTTCGTCGCTGAGTGGATGGAAGCCGAACTCCCTAAAGAGTACGGCACATACTCAAACTGGATCATGCACTTCGATGGCTCCAAAATGTTGGCTCGTCTGGGGGCTGGCGTCGTTTTGATGTCCCCAACAGGAGATACCGTTCAATACGTACTACAGATAATGTATACAGACTCCAACAACGCAGCCGAATATGAGGCCCTTCTACATGGTCTCCGGATGGCAGTATCCATGTGCATTCAACGCCTAGAGGTGCGCGGGGATTCGAACCTTGCGATATCCCAAATAAATGGAGACTTCGATGCCAAGGATCCAAAAATGGCATCTTATCGCAATGCCGTCCTAAAAATGTCAGCTTGGTTCGAGGGGCTCGAATTTCACCATCTGGCTCGGGAAAACAATCAGGCGGCGGATATCCTCGCCTGCATCGGTGCAAAACGCGACGCGGTCCCTCCCAACATATTTCTGGAAAGGCTCTTCAAGCCATCCGTAGCATGGGAAGGGGACACCGGTAACAACAGTCCCGACCCGGCCAAAATACCCGATACCGAACTCTCTGACACAATCGGAGGCCCCGCCACCGAAATAACACATTCAGCCCATGAAATAATGGCCATTATTGCCCCGTGGACAGAACCATTCCTGGCCTACCTAACTAGACAAGAACTTCCGGAGGACCAAAATGAGGCACGCTGCATAGTGCGGCAATCCAAGGCCTACAGAGTCCATGAGGGAGAATTGTACAAAAAAAGCGCTACCGGAGTCCTTCAAAGGTGCATCTCTGAAGAGGAAGGGCGGAACCTTTTGGCAGAAATTCACGCCGGACTCGGCGGTCATCACGCCGCAGCCCGGGCTCTTGTAAGCAAGGCCTTCCGCACAGGATTCTATTGGCCAACGGCCCGGGCAGATGCACAGGACTTGGTCCAACGTTGCGCCGGTTGCCAACTCTTTGCAAATCAAAGCCACATGCCACCCACCGCCCTCCAAACAATCCCCATTACATGGCCCTTTGCGGTCTGGGGGCTTGACATGGTTGGACCCCTTAAAGGGGGAACCCACAAGAAAAAATACTTATTGGTCATGGTGGACAAATTCACCAAATGGATAGAGGCTAAACCGGTTAAAACAGCCGAATCCGGAACAGTGATAGATTTCATATCCGGGGTTGTACACCGTTATGGCGTCCCCCACAGCATCATCAATGATAACGGCACGAACTTCACGGCCGACGAGGTAAAACTCTGGTGCAGCAAAATGGGCATCAAGCTCGATTATGCTTCAGTCTATCACCCACAAACCAATGGACAAGTCGAACGAGCAAATGGTCTTATAATGAGCGGCATTAAACCCAGATTAGTGCGCTCCTTAACGGAGTCTGACACGCACTGGGTAGAGGAGCTCGACTCCATACTCTGGGGGCTGCGGACCACGCCGAACCGTAGTACCGGATATACACCATTTTTTATGGTGTATGGCGCAGAGGCAGTCCTTCCCTGTGACATAATTCGTGACTCACCTTGAGTGCACATGTACGAAGAAAGAGAAGCCGAGCTCGATCGGCAGGACAGTCTGGACACCTTGGAGGAAGAGCGTGACGTAGACAAAGCCCATTCCGCATTTTACTAGCAACAGGCTCACAGATACCAACGCAGAGAAGTATGGGCCAAAACTTATAACGTTGGCGAACTAGTTGTACGGTTGCCGGATAAGAAAAAGAACAAGCTCGAGCCCAAATGGGAAGGTCCCTTCATTATCGACCAAGTTCTGACCGGTGGAGCGTACCGACTGCGGGATGCATCGACTAGTTGACTCGAGCTGAACCCATGGAACGCGGCCAGGCTTCGAAGATTCTACGCTTAGCACCGGACTCTATGTTAGTCCCCTCCCTTTGTCCATTTTCTGCATATGCATCATCTGTCTTGTTTCCCTTTCTTTCTTTTATTTCTCTAGGCCTTCAAGGGTCACCTTGTGCCTCACTCGTACATTACAGATGCGCTAGCCACACTCTTCATACCTGGGGGCTTCTTTCGCAGAAGCTTAAGTTATTTACCTGGGCCTCACGCCCAACACATGTGTTATACTTCCGCATGTACCTTTTTTCACCATTATATGCATCGATATGACTTAAGTTTTGGCCAAGCTGGGTTGCCTTGGTCTTGTATTTATGCCCTACATTCCCGTTCATTCGGCTAGGGCATAAGGGGAGCACCTCTGCGATTGTTACCGCCGGGTCAGCCGGACGTGTACCTCAGACTGGGACTTCGGTCTCAATCACCTGTGAGGCTGGAACTAGCCCTGGGTAATCGGCCGTAATGGCCACCAAAGCATTATCATCGCTCGATTGGTAAAACACCCCATCGATCCGCTCCACAGATATGTCCGAATCCTCTTGGGAGGCCAGGTCGAGGGACCGTCCAGGGTCCTCGGGTTGTGGAGGGGGGTTGTTTATCTCCCTTACAGCCTGGCGCAGTTCCTGCGTAGAAATCGCTAGACTGAGTACTTAACTGCGGAAATATGAAACGGATGGGCGAGAAAAAGTCTCCGCTTACCCAGCTCGGAGGATTGTACATAGAAAATCCGCCCTGCGGGTTGACACGAAGGAATTCCTCCTCTTCTCCCTTGTACAAAGTGGATAAGATCTTTGTTAGATCAGCAACCGATCCTGGCCCTTTACGGCCGTAGCGGGTGGCGTCATCCTCTCCGTTGAAATCCCATAAGGGGTGGCCTCTATACTGAAGCGGCTGCACCCCCCGCATGATACATATGGCCATGACCTCGATCATGGTCAATCCGGATCGAGCTAAAAAACTTATCCGGTTCATCAGGTAAAGAACGTCCCTGTCATCTTCCTCCAGGGGGCTCCGTGGACGCCAACTCCGGCGCTTCTTCAAAGGGGCGTTGTGGAACTCAGGAAGGCCGATCCGAATAGGATCTGGGAGGGGGACGTCTTCTACATAAAACCATTCTGAAGGCCAGTCTTCGGACGTCTTCTTTGGGGTTCCGGACATGTATCTGGTCCCGGCAACACGCCACATTTCGGCTCCGCCCACTTGATATATTGACCCCTTCTGAGAACGGGGCACAAGGCGGAACAGCTTCTTCCACAGAGCGAAATGAGCCTCACAGCCCAAAAACAACTCGCAAAGGGCTACGAATCCCGCGATATGCAGCATGGAGGCAGGCGTAAGGTTGTGCAACTGGAGGCCGTAGAACTCTAGGAGCCCCCGGAGAAACGGATGAATTGGGAATCCGAGCCCTCTTACCAAATAAGGGACAAGGCATACCCGCTCTCCCTTGGTGGGATTGGGAAGGCTCTCCGCTTTCTCTCCGCCATTATAGGTGGCGAGCCCGGCTCGAACAGGGACCAAGTACACTGGGGGAAGAGATCCCTTGGTCTGAAGCATCACTAATTTGCTGTGCGGGACGGAACATCCCTCCCAATCTCTAGGCTTGGAACTAGGGGAGTGAGAGGAGGAGCTGTGTCGACCGGCCATGATGGAATGGATCTCTGTCGGGCGTGCTCCGATGAAGGCTCGCCAAGGGAGGATGGTGTGATTTGGATCTGAATCTTCGTCTGTTTAATAGGCGGCTCATTCACACAGCTAGGGGGTAAATGTGAAAACACCCTGGCTCTTCACATTCGCTCGACACGTGGAAAGTGGCCATTATTGGGCGTGGAAGCCAAGGAGTGCCAACATTCATAAGAAACCGGACACTATTTCGACAGGTACATAGAATTTGGAGAGGAACCTGTCTTGCAATGCCGAAGACAATACTACGCGCCAGACTCATCGTCATTGAAGCCTGGTTCGGGGGCTACTGAGGGAGTCCTGGATTAGGGGGTCTCCGGATAGCCGTACTATATCCATTGGCCGGACTATTAGACTATGAAGATACAAGATTGAAGACTTCGTCTCGTGTCCGGATGGGACTCTACTTGGCGTGGAAGGAAAGCTAGGCAATATGGATATGGATATCTCCTCCTTTGTAACCGACCTTGTGTAACCCTAACCCTCTCCTGTGTCTATATAAACCGAAGGGTTTTAGTCCGTAGGACAACAATCACAACATACAATCATACCATAGGCTAGCTTCTAGGGTTTAGCCTCTCTAATCTCGTGGTAGATCTACTCTTGTACTACCCATATCATCAATATCAATCAAGCAGGACGTAGGGTTTTACCTCCATCAAGAGGGCCCGAACTTGGGTAAAACATCGTGTCCCCTGCCTCTTGTTACCATCCGGCCTAGACGCACAGTTCGGGACCCCCTATCCGAGATCCGCCGATTTTGACACCGACAGGAGTGGTTTAGGATGCCAGGGAGAGAGAGAGGAGGAGCAAGACAAGCTGTGGGCGAGCCACAAGAGCTGCGCGAGCATTGGCCGAGTGGGGCGGCGCTCTGGCGCGAGCTGCAGGAGAGAGAGGAGGGCACGGGAGTAAGTGCGCGGCCTGCTGGCATGGAGCGGACGTCGAGGGGCATCAACTGGCGCGCGGGGGAGGCTCGAGGCGGTCGCGGGACGCGGCGTCAACGGTCGGGTGCTCTGCCAGGCACTCCAGAGCGCGACTTTGGCCGGCATCCACGGTTTTCCCGCGTCCTCACACGTCCACTTGCATCAGGCAACTACAGGGGGTGTGGGCAAAAGCTAGGGAGAGCCTTGGATGCTCTGGAAAGCTGAGGGGAGAGAAGGAGGCTGAGAGAGAGGGAGGAATCCACTGTCCAGAGAAGAAAAATGGGGTTCACCCCCCTTCATCATTGCTTCCTCGGGCAGAAAAGCATACAGGTGCTAGAGGGGGACTAGGAGGGGCCGTGGTAAAACTTTGAGCCCATGGAGATTAGTGGAAGGGGTCAGAATGGTGTTTTTGGAAATGTTGTAGAAGGTGTTTGTTGTTGTTTTGGGCAAGAAAATGAATTACACTTGCCATGAGACTCCATAGGGTGAAATGGCATGTATAATTAGGGCCTTCCACCAATTTCAAGCTCATTTGGGCAAAGTTGATAATGCAACTTTTGTAAACCCTAGAAATCAGCAGAAATCAACTTGTGTAGATCTAGTTGAGCAAATCACTTCCCTTTGATTCACCACTTGGTGTAGTCGCCTCATTTGGTCATGTGAACATGCCCACAAAAGTTGGGGTCAAGGAGAGAAGGTTGGTAGTACAAAGTTGTTCAAATTTGAATCTAGACAAAGATGGTTTTGGGCTCTTTTGTGAACCAAAACAGTTTGGATTGAGCTGAAACTTTGCAATGTCATCATATTATGTATATGTGATTTGCTTGAATTTTCTTGGATTCATTTGAAAATATTTCTTATAGAAATATCTCAAATACTTGAAATGTACAAAAATGGTTTTGGAGGGTTTTTCCCAATATTTTGAACATGACCATGTGTTGAAACTCTTATATATGGAAAATATATGTCCACTGAGTTTCCCTGATTTTTCTCAAATATTTTTGAAATAATAAAATAATTTTTCCCTATTAAAGACCATTTCTTGCCTTAAGAAAAAGCTTTTAAATAAAATTGGAAAATAACTTTTAAAATTATATTTTTATGGTTTATGGGAATCATATATCTAATAGGTTTCAGTTATACTCTTTGAAATATTTTTCATACTCCAAATCAAGTACTTGTAGTGCATACCTCAATTCAGGGGTTTTTGGAAAACTAATTTTTGAAAATACTTTTTGGCCAAATTATTTTTGTAAGAAAATACTATATTGCACTATACACATGGCATGATCATTGGGCAGAAGTTTGGAGCAAAGAGATGAAGTATATAAAGTGGAGTAGTTGACTTTAAAGAGCACATGGAAATCACAAAGAGAAAACCAACTCCAAATAAAAAGCCAAATAATGCAAAAGTTTTTGTTGGTCCAAATTTTCATGCTTTATTAATGCAAATGACATGTTCCAAAATGAAGGGTGTGACATCGTTACAGCGTGACAGGGGCGATTCAGCGTTGTGTGTCTCCTCAAGAAGGTTGTGAGATTTTGCGAGAGATCCACGAAGGAGATTCTGGTCACCACGCCGGTTCAAAATCCTTGGTGGCTAAGGCTTTTCGTCACGGCTTCTATTGGTTGACAGCTCATGCTGATGCTGAGGATTTAGTAAAAAGGTGTGACGGTTGTCAGAAATTTGCACGCCGCGCTCATGTTCCGGCTCAGGAGTTGAGAATGATTCCATTCACTTGGCCGTTTGCAACTTGGGGGCTAGATATGGTTGGACCCCTTAAGAGATCCAAGGACAAAAAGACCCACCTGTTGGTGGCGGTTGACAAGTTTACCAAGTGGGTAGAGGCAGAGCCTATTCAGTAAGTGTGATGCAGCCATGACGGTCCAATTCATCAAAAAGGTGATATTCCGGTTTGGTTTTCCACACAACATTATAACTGATAATGGTACTAATCTGTCCAAGGGTGCTATGGAAGAATTTTGTCAACGTGAGCACATCTGGCTTGATTTGTCATCATTGGCTCACCCCCAATCTAATGGTCAAGCAGAGAGGGCAAATCAAGAAATTTTGAGAGGTATTAAACCCCGTCTTATGGTTCCTTTAAAGCGGACGCCAGGTTGTTGGCTGGAGGAGTTACCTTCCGTGTTATGGAGTATCAACACCACACCAAACAGATCTACGGGTTACACGCCTTTCTTCATGGTTTACGGAGCATAGGCGGTTCTTCCTAGTGACATCCGTCATGACTCGCCCCGTGTGGCGGCTTACATTGAAGTTGGGAATGAGAAAGCACGTCAGGACTCAATGGACCTGTTAGATGAGGAGCGTGATCTAGTAGTGGCGCGTTCGGTGATTTATCAACAAGATCTCCGATGTTATCACAGCCGCCGAGTTAAGACCAGAAATTTTCAAGAGGGGATCTGGTGCTCCGGCTCGTCCAGGATCAGACTGATATGCAAAAGTTATTCCCACCTTGGGAAGGACCTTTTGAGGTCAGCAAAATTTGCACAATGGATGATACTACCTTATTGATGTTCGAGAGCACAAAGATTCATGTAAATCGGAGGAGGAGACCCAGCGGTCGTGGAATATAGCTCTTCTTCGGCCTTACTATACTTGAGCCATAGGCTCTTCTTATGTACATACCTATGACAATGTATATATTATATAATAAACCGGAGCCTCAGCTAAAGCGGGGTATCTGTTGTTTTTTTACATCGTGTGTGGTTACATGGGGGCTTCTACTCATAAAATGGAGTTGTACTAACCCGGCTTATAAAGCCACACAGATATAAAGGAAATCACTAGGGGGCTTGGTCGTATTCGAACCATAGCTACGCCTCTTGATCGGCTTAAGGCCAAACAGGGAAATCACTAGGGGGCTTGGTTGTATTTGAAGGAAATATGCCCTAGAGGAAATAATAAAGTTATTATTTATTTCCTTATATCATGATAAATGTTTATTATTCATGCTAGAATTGTATTAATCGGAAACATAATACATGTGTGAATACATAGACAAACAGAGTGTCACTAGTATGCCTCTACTTGACTAGCTCATTAATCGAAGATGGTTATGTTTCCTAACCATGAACAAAAGAGTTGTTATTTGATTAACGGGGTCACATCATTAGAAGAATGATGTGATTGACATGACCCATTCCATTAGCTTAGCACCCGATCGTTTAGTATGTTGCTATTGCTTTCTTCATGACTTATACATGTTCCTATGACTATGAGATTATGCAACTCCCGTTTGCCGGAGGAACACTTTATGTGCTACCAAACGTCACAACGTAACTGGGTGATTATAAAGGAGCTCTACAGGTGTCTCCAAAGGTACATGTTGGGTTGGTGTATTTCGAGATTAGGATTTGTCACTCCGTTTGTCGGAGAGGTATCTCTGGGCCCTCTCGGTAATGCACATCACATAAGCCTTGCAAGCATTGCAACTAATGAGTTAGTTGCGAGATGATGTATTACGGAACGAGTAAAGAGACTTGCCGGTAATGAGATTGAACTAGGTATTGAGATACCGACGATCGAATCTCGGGCAAGTAACATACCGATGACAAAGGGAACAACGTATGTTGTTATGCGGTCTGACCGATAAAGATCTTCGTAGAATATGTGGGAGCCAATATGAGTATCCAGGTTCCGCTATTGGTTATTGACTGGAGACGTGTCTCGGTCATGTCTACATTGTTCTTGAACCCGTAGGGTCCGCACGCTTAAGGTTTCGATGACAATTATATTATGAGTTTATGAGTTTTGATGTACCGAAGTTTGTTCGGAGTCCCGGATGTGATCACGGACATGATGAGGAGTCTCGAAATGGTCGAGACATAAAGATTGATATATTGGAAGCCTGTATTTGGATATCATAAGTGTTCCGGGTGAAATCGGGATTTTACCGGAGTACCGAGAGGTTACCGGAACCCCCCGGGAGGTATATGGGCCTTAGTGGGCTTTAGTGGAAGAGAGGAGAGGTGGCCAGGGCTGGGCCGCGCACCCCTCCCCCCTAGTCCGAATAGGACAAGGAGAGGGGGCGGCGCCCCCCCTTCCTTCTCTCTCTCCTCTTTCCCCCTCCCGAATCCTATTCCAACTAGGAAAAGGGGGGAATCCTACTCCCGGTGGGAGTAGGACTCCTCCTGGCGCGCCATCCTCCTGGCCGGCCGCACCCCCCCCCTTGATCCTTTATATACGGGGGCAGGGGGCACCCCTAGACACACAAGTTGATCCACGTGATCATATTCTTAGCCGTGTGCGGTGCCCCCTTCCACCATAATCCTCGATAATATTGTAGCGGTGCTTAGGCGAAGCCCTGCGACGGTAGTATATCAAGATCGTCACCACGTCGTCGTGCTGACGGAACTCTTCCCCGACACTTTGCTGGATCGGAGTTCGGGGATCGTCATCGAGCTGAACGTGTGCTAGAACTCAGAGATGTCGTAGTTTCGGTGCTTGATCGGTCGGGCTGTGAAGACGTACGACTACATCAACCGCGTTGTGCTAACGCTTCCGCTGTCGGTCTACAAGGGTACGTAGATCACACTCTCCCCTCTCGTTGCTATGCATCACCATGATCTTGCGTGTGCGTAGGAGAATTTTTGAAATTACTACGTTCCCCAACAGTGGCATCCGAGCCTAGGTTTTATGTGTTGATGTTATATGCACGAGTAGAACACAAGTGAGTTGTGGGCGATATAAGTCATACTGCTTACCAGCATGTCATACTTTGGTTCGGCGGTATTGTTGGACGAAGCGGCCCGGACCGACATTACGCGTACGCTTACGCGAGACTGGTTCTCCCGACGTGCTTTTCACAAAGGTGGCTAGCGGGTGACAGTTTCTCCAACTTTAGTTGAACCAAGTGTGGCTACGCCCGGTCCTTGCGATGGTTAAAACAGCACCAACTTGACAAACTATCGTTGTGGTTTTGATGCGTAAGTAAGATTGGTTCTTGCTTAAAGCCCGTAGCAGCCACGTAAAACTTGCAACAACAAAGTAGAGGACGTCTAACTTGTTTTTGCAGGGCATGTTGTGATGTGATATGATCAAGACATGATGCTAAATTTTATTGTATGAGATGATCATGTTTTGTAACCGAGTTATCGGCAACTGGCAGGAGCCATATGGTTGTCGCTTTATTGTATGCAATACAACTGCGCTGTAATGCTTTACTTTATCACTAAACGGTAGCGATAGTCGTGGAAGCATAAGATTGGCGAGACGACAACGATACTATGATGGTGATCAAGGTGTCGCGCCGATGACGATGGTGATCACGATGGTGCTTCGAAGATGGAGATCACAAGCACAAGATGATGATGGCCATATCATATCACTTATATTGATTGCATGTGATGTTTATCTTTTATGCATCTTATCTTGCTTTGATTGAAGGTAGCATTATAAGATGATCTCTCACTAATTATCAAGAAGTGTTCTCCCTGAGTATGCACCGTTGCGAAAGTTCTTCGTGCTAAGACACCACGTGATGATCGGGTGTGATAGGCTCTACGTTCAAATACAACGGGTGCAAAACAGTTGCACACACGGAATACTCAGGTTATACTTGACGAGCCAAGCATATACAGATATGGCCTCGGAACACGGAGACCGAAAGGTCGAGTGTGAATCATATAGTAGATATGATCAACATAGCGATGTTCACCAATGAAACTACTCCATCTCACGTGATGATCGGACATGGTTTAGTTGATTTGGATCACGTAATCACTTAGAGGATTAGAGGGATGTCTATCTAAGTGGGAGTTCTTAAGTAATATGATTAAATTGAACTTAAATTTATCATGAACTTAGTCCTGGTAGTATTTTGCGAATTATGTTATAGATCAATAGCTCGCGTTGTTGCTTCCTTGTGTTTATTTTGATATGTTCCTAGAGAAAATTGTGTTGAAAGATGTTAGTAGCAATGATGCGGATTGGATCCGTGATCTAAGGTTTATCCTCATTGCTGCACAGAAGAATTATGTCCTTGATGCACCGCTAGGTGATAGACCTATTGCAGGAGCAGATGCAGGCGTTATGAACGTTTGGCTAGCTCAATATGATGACTACATGATAGTTTAGTGCACCATTCTTAATGGCTTAGAATTGGGACTTCAAAGACGTTTTGAATGTCATGGACCATATGAGATGTTCCAGGAGTTGAAGTTAATATTTCAAGCAAATACCCGAGTTGAGAGATATGAAGTCTCCAACAAGTTCTATAGCTAAAAGATGGAGGAGAATCGCTCAACTAGTGAGCATGTGCTCAGATTGTCTGGGTACTACAATCGCTTGAATCAAGTGGGAGTTAATCTTCCAAATAAGATAGTGATTGACAGAATTCTCTAGTCACCATCACCAAGTTACTAGAACTTCGTGATGAACTATAATATGCAAGGGATAACGGAAACAAATCCCAAGCTCTTCGTGATGCTGAAATCAACGAATGTAGAAATCAAGAAAAACATCAAGTGTTGATGGTTGACAAGACCACTAGTTTAAAGAAAAGGGCAAAGGGAAGAATGGGAACTTCAAGAAGAACGGCAAGCAAGTTGCTGCTCAAGTGAAGAAGCCCAAGTCTGATCCTAAGCCTGAGACTAAGTGCTTCTACTGCAAAGGGACTGGTCACTGGAAGCAGAACTACCCCAAGTGATTGGCGGATACAAAGGATGGCAAAGTGAACATAAGTATATTTGATATACATGTTATTGATGTGTACTTTACTAGTGTTTATAGCAACCTCTCAGTATTTGATACTAGTTCAGTTGCTAAGATTAGTAACTCGAAACGGGAGTTGCAGAATAAACAGAGACTAGTTAAGGGTGAAGTAACGATGTGTGTTGGAAGTGGTTCCAAAATTGATATGATCATCATCGCACACTCCCTATACTTTCGGGATTAGTGTTGAACCTAAATAAGTGTTATTTGGTGTTTGTGTTGAGCATGAATATGATTTGATCATGTTTATTGTAATACGGTTATTCATTTAAGTAAGAGAATAAATTGTTGTTCTGTTTACATGAATAAAACCTTATATGGTTACACACCCAATGAAAATAGTTCGTTGGATCTCGATCGTAGTGATGCACATAAAACATAATATTGAAACCAAAAGATGGAAAGTTAATAATGATAGTGCAAACTTATTTGTGGCACTGCCGTTTAGGTCATATTGGTGTAAAGCGCATGAAGAAACTCCATGCCGATGGGCTTTTGGAATCACTTGATTATGAATCAGTTGATGCTTGCGAACCATGCCTCATGGGCAAGATGACTAAGACTCCGTTCTTCGGAACAATGGAGCGAGCAATAGATTTGTTGGAAATCATACATACTGATGTATGTGGTCCGATGAATATTGAGGCTCGCGACAGGTATCATTATTTTCTGTTCTTCACAGATAATTTGAGCAGATGTGAGTATATCTACTTGATGAAACATAAGTCTGTAACATTTGAAAAGTTCAAAGAATTTCAGAGTGAAGTGGAAAATCATCGTAACAAGAAAATAAAGTTTCTACGATCTGATCGTCGAGAAGAGTATTTGAATTACGAGTTTGGTCTTCAGTTAAAACAATGTGAAATAGTTTCACTACTCACGCCACCTGGAACACCACAGTGTAATGGTGTGTTCGAACATCATAATCGTACTTTATTTGATATGGTGCGATCTATGATGTCTCTTACAGATTTACCGCTATTGTTTTGGGGTTATGCATTAGAGACAGCTACATTCACGTTAAATAGGGCACCATCTAAATCCGTTTGAGATGACACCGTATGAACTATGGTTTAGCAAGAAACCTAAGCTGTCATTTCTTAAAGTTTGAGGTTGCAATGCTTATGTGAAAAAGTTTCAACTTGATAAGCTCAAACCTAAATCGGAGAAGTGCGTCTTCATAGGATATCCAAAGGAAACTATTGGATACACCTTCTATCACAGATCCGAAGGCAAGACTTTTGTTGCTAAATTCGGAAACTTTCTAGAGAAGGAGTTTCTCTTGAAAGAAGTGAGTGGGAGGAAAGTAGAAAACTTGATAAGGTAATTGTACCTTCTCCCTTATTGGAAAGTAGTTCATCACAGAAATATGTTCTTGTGACTACTACACCAATTAGTGAGGAAGCTAATGATGATGATCATGTAAGTTCAGATCAAGTTACTACCGAATCTCATAGGTAAACCAGAGTGAGATCCGCACCAGAGTGGTACGGTAATCCTGTTCTGGAAGTCGTGTTACTAGACCATGACGAACTTGCGAACTATGAGGAAGCGATGATGAGCCCAGATTCCGCGAAATGGTTTGAGGCCATGAAATCTGAGATATGATCCATGTATGAGAACAAAGTATGGACTTTGATGGATTTGCCCGATGATCGGCAAGCCATAGAAAATAAATGGATCTTCAAGAGGAAGACGGACGCTGATAGTAGTGTTACTATCTACAAAGCTAGACTTGTCGAAAAAGGTTTTTGACAAAGTTCAAGGTGTTGACTACAATGAAATTTTCTCACTCGTAGCGATGCTTAAGTCTGTCCAAATCATGTTAGCAATTGCCGCATTTTTATGAAATCTGGCAAATGGATAAACAAAACTGCATCCCTCAATGGATTTATTAAAGAAGAGTTGTATACGATGCAACTAGAAGGTTTTGTCGATCCTAAAGGTGTTAACTAAATATGCAAGCTCCAGCGATCCATCTATGGACTGGTGCAAGCATCTCGGAGTTGGAATATACGCTTTGATAAGTTGATCAAAGCATATAGTTTTATACAGACTTGCGGTGAAGCCTGTATTTACAAGAAAGTGAGTGGGAGCACTACAACATTGCTGATAATTATATGTGTATGACATATTGTTGATCGGAAATAATGTAGAATTATTCTGCAAAGCATAAAGGAGTGTTTGAAAGGATTTTTTCAAAGAAAACCTCGGTGAAGCTGCTTACATATTGAGCATCAAGACCTATAGAGATAGATCAAGACGCTTGATAAGTTTTTTTTCAATGAGTACATACCTTGACAATATTTTGAAATAGTTCAAACATTGGAACGGTCAAAGAAAGAGTTCTTGGCTGTGTTACAAGGTGTGAAATTGAGTAAGACTCAAAGCCCGACCACGGCAGAAGATAGAAAGAGAATGAAAGTCATTCCCTATGCCTCAGCCATAGGTTCTATAAAGTATGCCATGCTGTGTACCAGATCTATTGTATACCCTACACTGTGTTAAGCAAGGGAGTACAATAGTGATCTAAGAGTAGATCACTGGACAGCGGTCAAAATTATCCTTAGTGGAATAAGGAAATATTTCTCAATTATGGAGATGACAAAGAGGTTCGTCATAAAAAGTTACGTCGATGCAAGTTTTGACACAGATCTGGATGACTCTAAGTCTCGATCTAGATACATATTGAAAGTGGGAGCAATTAGCTAGAGTAGCTCCGTGCAGAGCATTGTAGACATAGAATTTGCAAAATACTTACGGATCTGTATGTGACAGACCCGTTGACTAAAATTATCTCACAAGCAAAACATGATCACACCTTAGTACTCTTTGGGTGTTAATCACATAAACGATGTGAACTAGATTACTGACTCTAGTAAACCCTTTGGGTATAGGTCACATGACAATGTGAACTATGGGTGTTGAATCACATGGTGATGTGAACTAGATTATTGACTCTAGTGCAAGTGGGAGACTGAAGGAAATATGCCCTAGAGGCAATAATAAAGTTATTATTTATTTCCTTATATCATGATAAATGTTTATTATTCATGCTAGAATTGTATTAACCGGAAATATAATACATGTGTGAATACATAGACAAACAGAGTGTCACTAGTATGCCTCTACTTGACTAGCTCGTTAATCAAAGATGGTTATGTTTCCTAACCATGGACAAAGAGTTGTTATTTGATTAACGGGATCACATCATTAGAAGAATGATGTGATTTACATGACCCATTCCATTAGCTTAGCACCCGATCGTTTAGTATGTTGCTATTGCTTTCTTCATGACTTATACATGTTCCTATGACTATGAGATTATGCAACTCCCGTTTGCCGGAGGAACACTTTGTGTGCTACCAAACGTCACAACGTAACTGGGTGATTATAAAGGAGATCTACAGGTGTCTCCAAAGGTACATGTTGGGTTGGCGTATTTCGAGATTAGGATTTGTCATGTCGGAGAGGTATCTCTGGGCCCTCTCGGTAATGCACATCACATAAGCCTTGCAAGCATTGCAACTAATGAGTTAGTTGCGAGATGATGTATTACGGAACGAGTAAAGGGACTTTCCGGTAACGAGATTGAACTAGGTATTGAGATACCGACGATCGAATCTCAGGCAAATAACATACCGATGACAAAGGGAACAACGTATGTTGTTATGCGGTCTGACCGATAAAGATCTTCGTAGAATATGTGGGAGCCAATATGAGCATCCAGGTTCCGCTATTGGTTATTGACTGGAGACGTGTCTCGGTCATGTCTACATTGTTCTCGAACCCGTAGGGTCCGCACGCTTAAGGTTTCGATGACAGTTATATTATGAGTTTATGATTTTTGATGTACCGAAGTTTGTTTGGAGTCCTGGATGTGATCACGGACATGACGAGGAGTCTCGAAATGGTCGAGACATAAAGATTGATATATTGGAAGCCTATATTTGGATATCGGAAGTGTTCCGAGTGAAATCAGGATTTTACCGGAGTATCGGGAGGTTACCGGAACCCCCGGGAGGTATATGGGCCTTAGTGGGCTTTAGTGGAAGAGAGGAGAGGTGGCCAGGGCTGGGCCGCGCGCCCCTCCCCCCCTAGTCCGAATAGGACAAGGAGAGGGGGGCGGCGCCCCCCCCCCCCCTTCCTTCTCTCTCTCCTCTTTCCCCCTCCCGAATCCTATTCCAACTAGGAAAAGGGGGGAATCCTACTCCCGGTGGGAGTAGGACTCCTCCTGGCGCGCCATCCTCCTGGCCGGCAGCACCCCCCTTGATCCTTTATATACGGTGGCAGAGGGCACCCCTAGACACACAAGTTGATCCACGTGATCATATTCTTAGCCGTGTGCGGTGCCCCCTTCCACCATAATCCTCGATAATATTGTAGCGGTGCTTAGGCGAAGCCCTGCGACGGTAGTATATCAAGGTCGTCACCACGTCGTCGTGCTGACGGAACTCTTCCCCGACACTTTTCTGGATCGGAGTCCGGGGATCGTCATCGAGCTAAACGTGTGCTAGAACTCGGAGGTGCCGTAGTTTCGGTGCTTGATCGGTCGGGCCGTGAAGACGTACGACTACATCAACCGCGTTGTGCTAACACTTCCGCTGTCGGTCTACAAGGGTACGTAGATCACACTCTCCCCTCTCGTTGCTATGCATCACCATGATCTTGCGTGTGCGTAGGAGAATTTTTGAAATTACTACGTTCCCCAACAATATTTACACTATAGCTACACCTCTTGATAAGCTTAAAGCCATAAAGGAAATTATGTGGAACCAAAGAGAGTCTGTTGCAAAAAGCACAACTCAAACATAGGTACCCACTGAGCACAACTCAAATATTACTTGGGGGCTCCTTGCTTCTCAAAGAACAACGAGCTTGCACTCTTGTAATAGGCTATCAAGCCAGGCTTGGAAGCCAGGTGTATTCACCTAAAACCCTGGGTTATCCTGCCTCTTTAAGTAAGCCACTCCGTCCAGGAAAACCTGGTATGACCCATCGTATGTTTGACAAGTCAATCTCATAGACCCTGAACTTCTCAAAGTTAAAACGATGATTGGTTAACAATGGAGGTCCATCTTAAAAGGCTTTGAAAAATGGTTTAACTTAGCGGCTTGGCAGCCCATGAAAAGCCTCGATAGAGGGCCTGGCAGCCCATGAAAAGCCTTGCATATTTTTCTTGTATTTGTTGCAAATGTTATAACCTCTTTTGATAAGGGATTTATGAAAATTTTCTGATAAACCGATGTATATTACAACCTGGCATGGCTTTCAACGCTCAGTTGTCAGTACATGATAAGTTCTAAACCGGCAATAATTCGATCCGGTCTGGTGTTGATTAGAAGTCAACAGAATTATATGAGTAAATTGGTGTTTCTCATAACCCAGTACGGTTTTGATATGAACCGGCATGAATGAAAGGAGTCATCAATACTCCAGATTGGTGTTATCACCCTTATTATCCCAACAGTTGGACATCCAACAAGATATATCACATGTATCATCTATTTTATATCTGGTCATTATAGTCTTGGTTATACACCAAGCTATATATATATATATATTTGGGTATCATGGCCCGTCCAGTGGTAAACCACTAGGACACTTTCAAGTTCTTATATGCAGGAACAAGTTAAATAAAAGCCGCAATGGACTATGCATATAATAGATCCCAAAGGCATGGCGAGTTATCAGTATCAAGCAAAATAAATATGCTCGATGGCATAACAACGAGTGTTTGAACTAGCCTATTACAAGGCGCTTTAAATTCCCACCATGAATAATTGTTTCCATAACAAGTGGCAGATGGCGACAGCTAAACCGGCCTCCAGTTCAAGATTCATCATCAGGACGACTTGAAGATTGTGGATCATCTTGAGTTGGTGTATCCTCCTCCTCTCTACCTAGTGGCTAGAAATCAATTGTTGTCCAATCGATTCCGGTTAATGCTTTGAATACGACTTCTTCACTTATAAGAGGGGAAGGATCAATGTCAGGAGCATAAGTATGCTTACGGATTGGCGGAACAAGATCCTCTACATCATGAATCGGCGCAGGATATTTTTTCTGATCAACATCATAAACCGGTTGATATTGAGATAGATCTATGTAATCCGCCAATTTGCTTGCTATAGGCCGCATTTCCCTTGTCAGCCTTCAGAGATCATCATTGTTGAATTATGTACCATCTTCCTTCACGCTGGGGTAGCCTTGGCCGATATCTGTCGGTTCAAGATCTGGAATGCATGCCTTGGCCTGGATTAGCGCAGTCAATGTGCCTGACCTTGCAGCTGATTTTTTAAGTTCCTCCAGCCGGGCAGGCAACATGGACAGCTTCTCGATGGTTTCTTTTATCAACGATGGAGGAGGCCTGCTATATGCAGCAGTGCAGATAGTTCGTTGGGATCCGGAATACAATTGTTCTATCAAGGTGTAGGCTGCTTTCAACTTCATCCGCATATCGGAGCCTAGATGGGTAATGCGGGCCCCTTTAGCATTGTGTGCACCAGTAAACTGGTAATTGCTAAGGTAAAGGGGACTTGAAACATGCCAGATGAGGGTGCTTTCCAAATACATCAGAAGTCATAGCATTTATTTGCCACTTTAAACAGGTCAGTTCCTCAACCATCGGTTTAAGGGCTGCTTCTGCGTCTTCGGCTTTCTTGGCTAAAGCGGCCTTCTCGGCATCCCAATCTGCACGTTCCTTCTTAAAATTTTCCTTCAGCTTCTCCATGGCTGCTAAGGCTTTAGTCGGTTCCTCCTTGGCTTTGGAAGCCTCCACTTGCTGAGACTTGATGTTTTCTTGAAGATCAGCGGTTTGGGAGTCCTTTTTGCTTAGCTCAGCCTATAAAGGAATGACATATCATCAGTGGGATGTATATATTTGAAGTACCAAGCGCATAACAAGTTATGCACTTTGTACTTGGGGGCTAATGCCTATTTGCTTTGTTATCAGAAATTTTCGCAAGTCCCAAATACAATGCAAACATTATCTTTGGCACTTGGGGGCTAATGTACATTTTTTCAAATCGGAGCATTGGTTAAAATCCCGGTTCTCCTTGGGAAGATAAACCGGCCCTTGGGGACTACACAGATGAAAACTACATGAATACAACGATAAAGTACCAGTTTGTTTCAAAGGATCACCTGACATATGCAGGATAAGTATGCAAGGGTTGAGACATTACGAAGTCCCGATTTATGGTTGCTATCATAAACCTGCCCTTGGGGCTACTAGAGTTGGTATTTGCAATTGGACTTAAGAAGGGAAAAGTTATGTCATTACCTCATAGCACTCCTTCATCAGATTCACCAAACCGGCTTCATAGTCACGGTTTGTGTGCAGACGGTTTAGAAAGCCAGAGTGGAGTTCTTGAGCACTGAAGTGGGCATAGGTTGATAAATCGTGCTCCACTTGCCTTTCTCCATGGCAGCACGTTCTTCTTTGGCACTATGTTTTGCCAATACAACAGGATGGCCAGGAGAGGTGTGGCTAATACCGGTAATGATAGCCTCATCTTCTTTATATCCAGCAGCCTTTTCTGGAGTTGATGGAGTGTCAGTAGTCTTCACTGGACTAGAAGGTCTGTCATCAGTCTGGATTGGACTTGCCGGTTTATCGTGTGGCACAGCGGTATCAACTTCTGCTTGTTCATCAACATTATGATCTTGAGGGGCCGGTTCATTAATTTGGCCTCAGTATTTGGACCTTCCGGTTCCGTAGTCAGCTCCGGTTCAATCACCACATGATCATCAGACGGGTTATTCACCCAGGCCTTCTTACTGGGTCTGGCCTTAGCTCTAAAAAACAGATGCAAAGGTTAACATAGCATATAAAGTGTGAAACATCAAAAGATTGGGTTAAAATACTTACCCAGCCATGGTTTTAAGAGGAGGGAGTTGTGTGGCCATGGATTCACCGGATGAAGAAGGAGGTGTCACCTGACAATTCGAATCGAATGGATTAAGAGGTTGTCAGAAAAAGCCTGCCTTGGGATAAGAAGTGTCAGAAGTGGGTGAGACCTCGGGTCAGCGTTTTCGAACCGGGGTGTTCGGTAAACTGGTCGAGGTGACCTTTTGGCCCCTGTGCTGGGTTGTGCGGCGAGCCTCGTGCTGCTGCTTCTTCAAAAGAAATTTTGGGTCCAAGTGAGCAAGAGAGTGAGAAAATCTTACTTTCCGGACTACTTGACGGATTTTTTGTGTTGGTAGAGAGTCTCAACCGGAGGAAAGGATAATTACCTCTGTATCGTCAGCTTGTCTGCCCTCAACATACTCCTGATAAATATAATTTTCAATGAGATGCATGAAAAGTGAACCAAGTGAATCAAGTTCTACCTCTGCTTCTGGTTCATCCGGGTCATCACCAAGCTCTAAACCAATGGGTTCAGGTGCCTTCCTTTTTGTGGTTTTCTTGACGGCTTTCGTTTTAGGACAAGAAGGCTTCACCACTTTCTCCTGAGATTTGTTTTTCCAGAATGGATCATCACCCTGTTTAAAGATGGGCAGAGGCTATTCAAAGATTGCACAGTTCAAAAATATCAGGCATAAAGCGGAAGCATAGACAATACTTACAGCGGGCGGTTTGTTTTGCGTGCAAAAGGGGCTTAACCCAGTCTTGCTGCAGACAGCTTCCGGTTCATTCAACATTTTCTTGACAGACTCAGTGACTTCCTCATCTGTTAGCTGAATATTGATATGGCGTTGGGAGTCTTGTACGTCACCAGTATACTCACACATTAAGCCAGAGCGGCGACTGAACGGCAAAATGCTCCAGGATATCCTGCAACGGACGAAGTCCACGCCTGTTAAACCGTTGGCCATCAAAGCTCTAAGTTTAGCGAGTTGTGGGGCGTATGAGGGTCGTTCCTTAGCACTTAGTCGTTGCAGAAGCGGGTGAGTATTAGAGAGCCGGTGAGCACGATAACCCAGCAGAGGATTCTCATCTTCAGGGGAGGTGTCTCTGCAATGGAACCAAGTTTGGTTCCACTCCTTTGGGTGACTTTGTAGTTTGGCATGAGGAAACTCAGCCTCTTTCCTTTTCTGAATAGAGACGCCACCAAGTTCAGTATTGGGTCCATCTATGAATTCAGTGCGGCGGTTTAAATGGAAGAAATCCCGGAACAGCTCAACAGTTGGTTCTTCTTGTAGATACACTTCACACAAAACATGAAAGTTGCAGATGTTGGATACGGATTTGGGTCCAATATCCTGAGGGTGGATCTGAAAGCTGGCAAGTACACCCCAGAAAAACTTGGATCCAGGCGGTTTAAAACCACGGCCTATATGAGCAGCAAACACCACTATTTCACCTGCTCTAGGGGTAGGAGGGTTTTCCGGCCCAGGAACTCGCCACCGGATCTCATTCTTCTTCTGTAATGTGCCAATTTTGACCATTCCGTTTAGTTGCTCCTCAGTAACCCGGGAAGGTACCCAGTTACAGGAATAGAACTGTTTGGCCATTGAAGTGAAGAGCTGGGAAGAAAATAATGCCGGTTTATGATTCATTAATGGTGATGCATTAGGTACAACAGGTTGAGGGAAAAGGAATCCAAGCATGTGAAAGTGATAAATCGGAGGAAGTTATAAACCGCCAACGACAGAGTGTTTATGAAAGGTAAAGCAATGAACAGAACCAGAGGTATATGCATATTGTCAAACTGGAGTATAAATGAATCGGCAGTTTAAAAGGGGACTAATGGTACCTGCCGGACTATCATACTTCAAAAAGTTAAACCGCCTATATTTGTGTGAGGAGTACAGATCTAAAAATACCTAAGTAAGGGGAACAAGTTTCACAGATTTATATGAAAATTTCAGATCTGAAGCATGACAGAAACTGGAATATATTCAGGTTTAAACTTCAGGTGTTTAAACAATTCAGCAGATCCAGATAAGTTGTTCTCTATATAAAGGGGGAGTCTAATGAGGAAAATAAGATTATGGCTACGGTCGCGCAAGAATAATAGGTCCAAACTAGCATTTGATGCTACGGAAAAGAAAAGAGAAGAATAGCATCGGAGTTTCGATGAACTCTGATGAACAATGAAACCCTAAAGACAAGATCTAGGGTGGAAGGAAAGAAGGCTTAACAGTGTCACAGGAACGGCGGATAGATGCCGTGGCTTTCTGGTTCGATCAGGGAGATGCAGTGGCCAACGATGAGGCAGGGGCGAAGTTCGATGATGGCGGCGGCGCTCGGGTGCAGGGACATCGCGAGGAGGAAGAAGAGACGAAGAGGCAGCGGAGGAAAAAGAAAAAGGGCCTCGGCCCTATTTATAAAGGGGAAGAGATAAGCGACAGGCGCGGGAATCGAGGAGCTCAAAAATGGATATTTAATAAAGTTGTCACCTTGATGGTTGGATGCTCATTAATAAAATCCATCTTCGGCTTCAATGAATAGATGACATCACGGTGATTTACCACAACTCCGGAGGATGACGTCAGGGCGGTTTACAAGATCCGTGTGAAGGTGCAAGAGGAGGAATTTTTCTAAGTGTTGAAGATTGACATGAATAAATTCAAATCAATCTGGGGCCTAATGTTGGGGATATTACTAGTGGATGTATGAACGTGCGTTATATTGACTAGAGGGGGGTGAATAGGCGATTTTTATGAATTCTTCACTGAGAAATTTGCCGGTGAGGAAATTCCTTAGTGAAGAACTACTAGCAGCGGAATACGTAGTCAGAAGTAAACATAACTGAAGACAAGCATGGTCATCATGATGAAATGAAGACAAGCACAGAGTACTGAAAGCGCAATCACAGGATAACACAGGATGAAGACAAACAGACTGAAGAAATTGAACTAAGGAAATTGAGAAAGTCTTCAGTCAAAGTCTTCAAACACAGATATGAACAAGCACACAACATAGTTATGAGGAAATGAAAGAGTTGAGGAAATAGAACCAGTAAGCTTGGTGAAGACAATGATTTGGTAGACCAGTTCCAACTGATGTCTCAGTTGTACGTCTGGTTTGAGCGGCTAAGTATTTAAACTCGAGGACACACAGTCCCGGAAACCCAGTCCTGAACATGCAGCTCAGGACACCAAGTCCTCACCGTATTCTCCTTGAGCTAAGGTCACACAGACCTCGCCCAATCACTCGTGGTAAGTATTCAGGAGACTTCCAAACCTTCACAAACTTGGTCACTCGGCGATCCACAATTCCTCTTGGATGCTCTAGACCATGACGCCTAACCGTTTGGAAGAAGCACAATCTTCAAAGGTAACAAGCATCGGATCCACGCAGGATCAATCTCTTGAGTGATGCTCAATCACTTGGGGTTTGTAGGTGTTTGGGTTTGGGTTCTTCCTCACTTGATGATTTTCTCTCAAAGTTCTCGGAGGATGGGTTGCTCTCAAATGACAAGTGTCAGTTTCTCTCGGAGCGGCCAACCAGCTAGTGGTTGTATGGGGCGTCTATTTATAGCCTAGGGAGCAGCCCGACATGATAAGACATAAATGCCGTTCAATGATATGACCGTTAGGTGGATAGATATTTTGGGATAGCTGGCGCATAGCACAACAACGGTCGGAATTTTGAGTAGCAAAATCCTCAGGGCTATCATGTTCCTCACTGTGTAGGAAATCCGCACTCGCGAATTCCTAACTCCTCAGTCAGAACAAATTCCTCAGAGACCAGAAGAACTTCGTCTCTGTCACTGAAGAATATGACTGGACTGTATGAGATTTTCAATGGCTTCACTCGAAGGGATTGGTAGGTGTAGGATTTGTAGTTGAGCATCACACGGAAATTTTTCCTTAGTATTTCCTCGACCCCCTTTAACAGTACGGTGTTTCCTATGACTCAAGAAAGAGAAAATGAAACTACGAAAACAAAAGTCTTCACGCTTCATGTTCCTCGAATGAATACCAAGTCTTCACGGTTACACCAATTTATTCACTTTCAAAGTCTTCAGTCGAAGAACTTCATTTTTAGGGGTTGACTTTCTCTGTAAATATCAAACTCCTCATAGACTTATAGACCTGTGTACACTCAGAAACGCATTAGTCCCTTAACCTATAAGTCTTCAATACACCAAAATCACTAAGGGGCACTAGATGCACTTACAATCTCCACCCTTTTTGGTGATTGATGACAATATAGGTTAAGTTTTCAATGGGGATAAACATATGAAATGTAAATACTGATATTGAGGAATTTGATTGCAAGATATAGAAGAACTCCCCTTGAAGATGTGCATAGTGAGGAATTTGCTTTTGAAGCAAAGCACACTTGAAGAGTTGAATCATGGAGATCTCCCCCTATATCTTGTAATTCATACACGCATTTGACATATAACAGTGAAGAATTTGAAATGCATGATGAAATATGGTGACTAATGTAATTCAGCATGCGTGCATTAGCATATATGAGGAATAAGTATGCAGAAAAACATATCAAAAGTATCAGAGCACCATCGGGTTTAAGTTTACAACTCGATCCAATAAAGTCTCGGAAGAACGAGAGTTGTAACTTAACAAAAAAACGCCCATATAGAAAGACCCGCTTGAAGACTAACTCAAAATTTGCCCCCTTTGTCATCAAATGACCAAAAGGATTGAATATGAGGACTAACGCCCCTGAAGAATATCAAGTTGATGAAGGAGCGCCAGCGTTGTTGGGTCGTTTGTTGTAGTAGGGCCTGCCACAATGTCGTCCAAGTCTTCATTCTCATCGGTTTCGCACGATGAAGAAAATGAGCTGGCCACCAGAGAAGGAACCTTGACCTTCTTGAATTTCTTCGGTGGGGGTGCAGACCAGTCAAAGTCTTCCTTGAGACCCATTTTCTTCAGATCGTCTTCACCATACAGATGTGACTGAATGGCCCAGGTGCGACCGAAAACTTCATGGAGGTAGTAATGGTTTTTCTTCACTGCATTGTGTGTAGCAGTCATGTTGTGAAGAAATGAACCAAACTGACGCTTAACCCATTTATGATTTCGATCCACCTTTTGATGAAGACTAAGCAGAAGCTCACGATCAGTCATCACACGAGGAGCAGTGGCTTGAGGAGTAGACTTGGGTGCATTGGCAGAGTCATGTGTGGCAGAGTCATCATTGGTGGAATAAGAGGCAGCTTTGCGAAACTGACCATCCAATGGACGAATGCCTTCATCTATAACAGCTGGTGCCTTGCCCTTTTCATCAACTGACGAATAGGTCTGCTTGAGGACTTCAAGTAGGGGCAAGTAGCTGAGATGATTCTGAAAATCAGCTTTGTAGTTGAGTGAAGACCTTGTCCTGAGGAATCTCATAATCCAAGGTGCATAAGGCTTCAGCTCAAACGGAGAGAGTGCAACATTTGCCAGAGTCCTCATGAAGAAATCGTGATAATTGACAGGAATGCCATGAACGATGTTGAATACCAGATTCTTCATGATGCCAACAATTTCTTCATCAGATGAGTCGTGGCCTTTGATTGGACTCATTGTCCTCGTAAGAATACGATAGACAGTTCTGGGCACATAAAATAATTCCTTCACGAGGAATTTGGTTCGTGGGGCCTGACTTGGCTTCAAAGGTTTCATCAGAACCTGCATGTAGTGATTTGTAAGCTCAGGTTCACTGTTGATGCGACGAGCTTCTTCAAGGGGAGGACTAAGTGGTAAGGCACGAAGCAATTTAGAAGCTGGTGCAGTGTAGTGAGTGTTTTCAGACATCCAGTCCAGCACCCATGAATTCACATCTTCAGAATCTCCTGTGATGTGCAGCGTCGCATAAAATTGACGAATCCGTTCTTCATTCCAATCACAGATGTCAGAGCAAAAATTTAACAGTCCAGCGTCGTGAAGAACACTGATGACTGGTGCAAAGCACGGCAGTGTAACATCCCAAATTTTTAAAATTTGGAATGTTAATAGGATCATTCTTTTCATCATGATTTCTATGCTTATTTAAATTTTCTGAATATTAAAAGTGTTTTCCAACTCAAGGCAATATATTTGGAGTGGAGATAATATGACTTCTCCCTTGTTAATTATATTTGGAAAATGCTAAGAGTATATTTTGGAGTTTACATAAATTAGTTTGGCATTGTTGAAGCTCAAAGTTATTTTAGAGTTGTTATAATGCTCTTTATGTGCTTGCATTGCATAAAATATAATATTTTCAAAGGTGCATATGTGTTTTAAAAATGTTCACTGTATTCGATATTAGTAGTAACATTTTACTGTGTGTTATGGTGATTTCAGGAATCTATATATATTTTGGTTTAGCCAAATAGACCTCCTGTTCAGTATAATTGCTCAGCCGGAGATCACTGTTCATTGGGCCGCGTAGTGCCAGCAGCGCGCAGCCCATTTCCTTTCCTTCGCCCCGCATGCAGCAGCTAGGCAAGCTGGCCTATTTTCGCACAGCCGCAGCCCACCTCGCAAGCCTCTTCTTTTTCTTATTTTTTTTCTTTCTCTGCCGCTGCCAACCGAGTCCCGCTTGTCATCTCCTCCAACCACTCGTGTTCATCACGAACACTGTAGCTACCGAACCCAAACCGAGATCGAATCGATCGATTCGATCGATCCTTTGCACCCCCACCTCCATATATATACTCCCCACATCCGGCTTGTCCGATTTTTCGCCAAAATCGCAGTCTCCCGTGCCCTAGGTTGATTTCACGATCTCGCTCGAGTTCCACCGCTGCTGACCTCCGCCGTCGTCGTTTCCATCGCCTACAGTGGGTCCCAGCACCTCCTCTTGCCCCTGTTAATTTCGCCTTGATCTCCTCTATCGCCTTGACCCACTATCTCGCACAGGGGAGTACCGAACCGAGCGCAAGGACCTCGATCCGAAGATCACAACCACTGCCCGAGCTCCAGCCACCCTCTGCCGTCAACCCCGTTCTCCACTGACGCCTCTCAGGATTTCTTTGAGACCGCAGTCGAGCTTCGCGCCCCGTACGCTACCCTCCGGAGACTCGAGACCACTGGAGCAGGCGCCACCATCGCCGCCCGAGCCGCCGCGCCGCTATTTTGTCCAAGTCCGGCCGCCCCAGCCTCTGTTCCTCTCCGGTGAGCTACCCTTAGCCGCCCGATCTCTCTCTAATGGTCCAGATTAAATCATGTTCTGTTTTTTCCCTCTCGAATAGGTATGCGATGTTTAGTGGCTGTCCGCTGTTTAGCCATCGCAGCGAACACCCTCCAGCCAATCAGCATGCGCCACGTGGCACATCCACAGTACCGCGGCAGTTCTTCCCATAACACTTTTATGGCATAATTGTTCTTTGCAGATTCCATATGAAATTTTCATTTAGGTTTATCTTGAGATCCGTAACTCCAAATTCATCAATTCTTTTGCCTGTGTACTCGTAATGACCAGGCGAATATTGAAGAACCAAAGTTTCACATTTTTTGAACTATTCAAATTTAAAGTTGTTTAAATTTGAATTCAAACTTCCGGAGGCCATATCTTTTAAACCATTGATCCAAATTAGTTGATTCTTTTTGCATTGTGATCCTACTAGCATGTAGATAATATATACCTACTGATATTTTTCTGTTATTTAAGTTTTTATTTGAATTCGTTGCTGTTTACTTTATTTTAGTGTTATGTGAGCATAGTTTATTTATCGTTGCATTCGTTAATCGTATAGATTGTCCGGAGTGTGAAGCGGATCGGAATTAATCATTAGAGTACTTCAGCACCGTTCAAGGCAAGTTTGCACTTTTGATTTTGCTCATCCTATATTCTACTATGCATGTTGTGTTTTATGCTATGATATATGTTTGGCCTGGTATGTGTATCCCGTGTTACCATGTTTTGTTGTCGATTGTGGTATGTGATGGTGTGATCAACTTGCTATGGTAGACGTGGGCATGTGCCGAGTGATCCATGAAAGTGGTGAGTGTTTATAGCCGTAGGTTCGGGATTATTAACCAGGTGAATGCGTCATTGGCAGAGCGCTCTATTGTCCCTAGAGAATGCGCCATTGACAGAGTGCACTTGAGGCGAGGTATAGTTTTTGGGGCATAAATCAGGTGAATGCGTCCTTAGCAGGGCGCTCTATTGTTCCTAGAGAATGTGCCACTGACAGAGCGCATTAGAGACATACTTCTGAAGTTCTTGTCATGTTTATTTAGAATCTTTGGGTTATCTTGGGCGAGTAAATTAGAGTTGGTTGTGAGTTCAGGTAGTGGAGGTAGGTGAAGACATTCTTCTCCAAACTAACTTGTGTGTTTTGTTTGTCATACATTGCTTTGTGGATGTAGGTTTGCTATATCATATTGTGTGATTTGCCAATACATTCAATGTATTGACCCTTTGTGGCTGCAACTTATCATGTTGCAGGATTTTCAGATGATTAGTGAGATACAGTAGGGTCGCGAGTCTGCACTCAACATGTTCTCCAGTGGGCATTGATGGACTCATCGTTGATTATGGTACCTTTCCGCTGTTATTATTGAATAAGTTAGCTATGTGCTACTCAGTTTGTAATATTTTATAAATTCTGGATCATATGTTATAGTAAATGATGCACTTATTATTTGATATTCATATGTACTATGTGTGCTAGCAAGTCGATCTAGGGACTAGCACAGTGAGCACAGAGACATTGAGTCTTATCAGATTCGGGTCGTTACAGGCAGAGATTCCATATCCACGTGAGGAATGTGCTCATGGTAGAAGATTTTCTCTTTGTTGAACAACACTGAGGAATAGAAATTGGCTTGACTAGCAGTCCAGAAACGCCTCTTCCTAATGCGACCAGAGTTATAAGGGTTGTAGTCTTCGAAGAATACATGCTCGCCGAAGAAATCATCAGCCTTGAACTTTTGCTTGCGTGAGAATGGATCCTTTGGCTTGGGTAGAGGAGTGTCAGTGAGTTGCATCACGACCTCAGGAATCATAATCTCAGGTTCTTCAGGCTGAGGAATTTCTGGTTCCTCTTCAGTGGCAGTCGGCATCTTCAGATGTTCAGCAGCAGCAGTTTCTTCAGCACTAGTGGCTGGAATTTCCTCATGTACAGATGAAGTGGGATGAGTTTCTTCAGAGCCCATTTGAACAGTTTGTGCGGGGGACTGAGGTATTTGCTGCAACGGTGTGAACATTGGAGAGTTTGGATGATGACTTTCCCAGAATTCATCACTCATCACTGGTGTGGAGTAGCCAACGTCCACATCTTCATCTTCCATTTCTTCAACGCCAGCCTCTTCAGCTGTGAACTAAGGCATAGGCGAGGAGATAACAGGTGTTGAAGGGATCGTATCCACTTCAATTTCTTCATCAATCTGCTCTGACGAAGCAGCAGAATGATTTTATTCATCAGATCCGCTAGGAATCTAATATTCTTCACCAAAAGGAACAAGGTCCTTTGATGGCATGGTTGAGATCGGAACAGCATCAATGGGATTAGCAAATGAACTGGTCAAAGGCTTCATCTTCTTCGGAGCTGAAGAATCTGAAGTAGCTGATGCTTTCCTTTTCTTCACTGCTACACGCTCCGCAGCCTTGGTCTTCTTCACATTTTGATGCAGATGGAAGGATCGGAGTTGGTGTTGGCGCAGGAGGAGCAGAGGAATCTGGTTGATTTTCTTCAGGCACAACTGATGCAGTTGCCCTGATTTCTTCAGTTTCTTCAGGCGCACCACTAGTGGATGCCCTGGCAATTTCTTCAGCGGCTGGTATGCAGCCATCAGCCCTGGAACTCACATTTTCTTCAGCAGCCTGATTTTCATCAGCGGTGCTGGCATGTTCTTCAGTTGGCTAAGCAGATGCTTCAGCCTGAGGAATTTCCTGTTGCATTGGGGAAGCAACATTGGAAGTGAAGTTATCAGCAAGTCTCACAAAACGAACTTTGGCTCCAAGCCAATCAGCATGGTATGCATCAAATTCATCACTGAGTTTCTTGATCTCAGATTGAGTAGTGACAAGTTCTTTAGTTGTCTTAGACACAAATTTTTCTTCAAATAGCGCTCCTTCTTGTACTGCGCTTTCTTGATCTGCCTGGCCTTCTCAAATTTCCATTTTTCTTCTTGAACGAAGTGAGTCAGCATGTGACTTTGGCCAGGAGTCAGCTTGAAGTCATGCATGGGAGTGTTGGGGTCCTTGTGCCAAACATCAATGTACTCGAGGATCAACTTTGGATCCAAAAGTAGCGGCACATTTGTTCCCTTGGCTCTAGCAGCCCTGACTTGCCTGTCTCTGATGATTTCTGCAAGTTCATCATCATCAGCTTCGTCTTCTTCGGACAGTACTTGGAAAGCGACTTGATTCTTCTAAGGACTAGGGCGAGGACCTCGTCCAGCAATTGCCTTTGTCTTCAGGAGAGGGGGTCCTGTTGAAGAATTTGGTGCAGCTGAGGAACTTGCTGAAGCTCTTGAGGCAATGGAGATGCCTGCAGTCCTTTGGCACGAGGCAAGATGCACAGGTGCTGAGGACTTTGTCGGAACTGAGGATTTTGGAGGAGCAGGAGCAGCATGAGGAATTGGCCTTGAGGGCTTTGAAGATTCTGGCTGTGAGGGCATTGCTGAGGAACATGGCCTTGAGGGCACTGTTGGTGAAGCACTTGGCTTGCGCGCAGGCTTCTTTGCCATTGATTTCTTGGGCTTGACAGAGGCCTCAGTGGCAGTAGCAGAAGCAGAGTCTTCATTGAATTTCCTCACTGCTTCTTTTGCTTGCTTGGCCAACTTGGCCTGGCGCTTGGCCCATTCTTCAGGAAGGTCCTCACCACGTTTGATGCTGGTGGGATCTGCTACTTGGCCAGGTGCCAATGGAGCTCTTGGGCATGGAGGATTGAGTGCGAATTTCTTCATGTACTTTGGAGTTACATACCTGTACTCCCTCCATTCTCTTTCCCATCTCCTTTCAAATTTCTGAATGCGCACCTTGCGCTGATTTTTATCTTCCTCAGGAGGTGTGCAGTACCCAGCATAGATGTCATCAGGGATCTCAAAGGCAGTCATAACCTCAGGCTTCTTTCCTCCTTTCTGTGGCCTTTTACCATCAGCCATTTTCTTCAGTTGAGGAATTTGAACAATCGAATTCTCTGAAGAAGTATGCAACTTTTCTTCGAGGAACGCTACAAATGAGTTAAGTTGATGAGAACCTAGTGATCCAGCAGCTGACATGAGTACCCGTGAACAGAGTATAGTTGCGAGGAATTTGGAGAGGTCATATGCGTTCTCAGAAGGTTTTTCAAAAAGAACAAGTTTGAAGAATTTGACCAGATGAGTCTTGAAGAATTTCACTAAGCGTTCTCTGTCTTAGGTTCCAGAGTTGTATAGATCGAAGATCCACACAATTGAGGAATCTTGAAGAAAAATGATGCTTAGAGAAACGAATCAAGAACAGATGACTTGTGAGGTGTTTAGTGTGTGAAGATATGAAGAAAAACACTTTTGGAGATTTTGTAGATAATCATTTGAATCAACGAGGGAAGTAAAAGTAACTTTTAATTACCCTGGATGAAGAATACGACAAATAGTGAAGTGGAGAGGTGAAGTTCGTCTGTGTAGATCTTCCATGCCCTAACTCTGTGGAGGAAGACGACTACGGCGGCGGCGGAGTGAAGATTTCCGTGGCCGGCGCGAGTACGGCGATGACGAGGTCGAGGCAGTGAAGCTCTTCCTCACCGGCGACAATGAAGTAGCGGCGGCACTAGGGTTTTAGAAGCTCGAGCTAGAGAGAGGTCGAGTGGAGTAAAGGAAGTGAGGAAGGGGAAGAGGGGCATTTATAGCCACGGTGAAAAACTGTTCGCCCGTAGAAATTGGACGAACGTGCCCCTGACCCTTCTCATTCGCTTGACATGTGTCACCCACGTACTGAGAAGTGGAGATTATGTTAGATCGTGGGTGAGTGGATAAGTATATCGTGGGATGCGGAACGTTTTGAGAGGCAAAGCCGAAAATTTAGATAGGATAGGTGTTAAAGTTATGTTCGCAATTTCTTCAGCTGACAAGGACACAGTGAAGATTTTGAACGAGTTTCAAATAGAATGCACATGAAGAATTTGTGAATAGATTGGGTTGAGTATAGCATAGAGGGGAAGGGTCCGATCACATTCACTTAGCAGACAAAATCAACTTGAAGAATTAGCAATAAGTGAATGCTGTAGAGGACATAAACTTATATATATATATATATAGCTAACGAAGAAAAATGACGGAAACAGTGAAGACAATGCAAAGTTGAAGAATATGAACAATTGAGGAAATTCAACTTTTGGTGGTGGCGTGACCCACCGTATAAGAATGATGATTTCAGACACCGCGTACAATTATCGTAGGGTTCTGAGAATCAAATTCTTCGTTAATTTCTTCACACTAAGAGTGTTATTCTTCATTGATTGAAGAAAAACGTTTCTTCATGTGTTGCACATCTAAGTCATCAATTTTGCATAAGTGTTAGGATTAGTGTCCTTTTCAAAGAACATTCAAAGATTCTAGGATATTTAGCTCACACCTCAACTTGCTAAATCTCTTCTCATCAAAGGGCTTTTTGAAGATATCGGCTAGCTGTTCTTCAGTCTTCACATGCTCAATAGAAATGTCGCCCTTCAACACATGATCACGAAGAAAATGATGACGAATCTGAATGTGCTTTGTCTTCGAGTGCTGAGCTGGGTTGTGAGCAACCTTGATGGCACTCTCATTGTCACAGAAGAGAGGCACATTCTTCATGTTGACGCCGTAGTCCTTGAGAGTTTGCTTCATCCATAGCAATTGCGCACAGCAAGAACCAGTGGCAATATACTCAACTTCAGCAGTAGATAGTGATACGCAATTCTGTTTCTTCGAGGACCAACAGACCAAAGATCGTCCGAGCAAATGACATGTACCAGATGTTGACTTGCGGTCCACACGGTCACCAGCATAGTCAGAGTCAGAGTATCCAAGGAGACCAAAAGACGAGCCCTTGGGGTACCATAATCCAAGTGTTGGTGTGTGAGCTAGATATCGAAGACTGTGCTTCACAACCTTATGGTGTGATTCCTTCGGTGTAGCTTGAAATCGGGCACACATGCAAACACTAAGCATTATGTCTGGCCTAGATGCACATAAGTACAATAAAGAGCCAATGATGGAGCGGTATACCTTATGATCAAAGTCGATACCATTTTCATCAGTGCACAGATGGCCATTTGTGGGCATAGGAATTTTGACGCCTTAGCAATCTTGCATGCCGAATTTCCTCAGTACATCCTTGAGGTATTTCTCCCGAGATATGAATATGCCATTGCGTTGTTGACGAATTTGAAGACCTAAGAAGAATTTCAACTCTCCCATCATAGACATTTGATATTCTTCACTCATCATATAGGCAAATTCATCACTATAACGTTGGTTAGTACAACTAAAGATAATATCATCAACATATATTTGGCACACAAACAATTCACCATCATAAGATTTAGTGAAAAGAGTAGGGTCGAGTGAACCGGGTTTGAAGCCTTTCTTCATGAAGAATTCCTTCAAGGTATCATACCACGCCCGTGGGGCCTGCTTGAGGCCATAGAGGGCCTTGTTGAGTCTGAAGACTTTGTCAGGATTCTCTGGATCTTCAAAACCTGGGGGTTGAGCAACATATACTTCTTCCTCAAGCTTACCATTGAGGAATGTACTTTTCACATCCATTTGATATAAAGTGATATCATGATGGTTAGCATAAGCAAGTAATATGCGAATAGCCTCAAGTCTAGCAACAGGTACAAAAGTTTCATCGAAATCAATTCCTTCAACCTGTGTGTAGCCTTGAGCTATGAGCTGTGCCTTATTCCTCACCACAAGGCCATTTTCATCTTGCTTGTTGCGGTAGATCCACTTTGTGCCAATGATATTTTGCTTGCGAGGATCTGGACGTTTGACCAGTTCCTAGACATTGTTGAGCTTGAACTGATGTAATTCTTCTTGCATAGCCTGGATCCACTTAGGCTCCAGAAATGCTTCATCTACCTTAGTGGGCTCTATTATAGAGACAAAAGCATAGTGCCCACAAAAGTTAGATAATTGTGAAGCTTTTCAGCGTGTGAGAGGACCTGGCGCTTTGATGTCACTAATGATCTTTTCAACTTGCACTTCTTTTGCAATGCGAGGATGAGATGGTTGTCATTGAGGAATTTGGTCAACATTCTCTTCAGCACCATTTTCTTCAGTATTTTCTTCAGGTGCATTAGCTCGACGTTCTTCATGTTCTGAAATGAATTCTTCAGCAGATTCTTCAGTAGGAATGACATCCTCAGTATCCTTGAACTTGATAGTTTCCTCAGGTGCTGGTTCATCTATCACAGTAGGTGGGTGCTCTCTTTGTGAGCCATTAGTTTCATCGAACCGCACATCTACAGTTTCAACAACCTTGTGAAGAACGGTGTTGAAGACTCTGTAGGTGTGTGAGTCCTTTCCATAACCAAGCATAAAACCTTCATGTGCTTTCGGTGCAAATTTTGAGTTGTGATGAGGATCTCTAATGCAACATTTAGCACCGAAGACTTTGAAATAACTTACATTGGGTTTCTTATCAGTGAGGAGTTCATAGGCAGTCTTCTTGAAGAATTTGTGAAGATATACTCTATTGATGATGTGGCACGCAATATCAATTGCCTCATTCCAGAACCGACGAGGCGTTTTGTATTCATCAAGCATAGTGCGAGCCATCTCAGCAAGAGTCCTGTTCTTGCGCTCCACGACGCCGTTCTGCCGAGGAGTGTAAGGAGCAGATAACTCATGAGTAATACCAAGTTCATCAAGATAGTCATCTAGACCAGAATTCTTGAACTCTTCCGTTGTCACTTCTGATGTGCTTGATCTTCACACCAAAGTTGGTTGAAGCCCTCGAGGAAAATCGTTTGAAGACTTCCTGCACTTCATGTTTGTAAGTAACAATGTGTACCCATGTGTATCGAGAGTAATCATCAACAATAACAAAGCCATATTGAGATGCATCATTTGAAACAGCAGAATAATGATTAGGGCCGAAGAGATCCATGTGAAGCAGTTCAAATGGACGAGTAGTGGTCATGATAGTCTTCATTGGATGCTTAGCCTTTGTCATCTTCCCAGCTTCACAGGCTCTGCATAGGTGATCCTTGAGGAATTTGGCATTCTCGATGCCAATGACATGCTTCTTCTTCGCAAGCGTGTGCAAATTCCTCAAGCCTGCATGACCAAGTCGTCGATGCCAGAGCCAACCTTGTGAAGCTTTTGCAAGTAGACACACGGCTGGTTGTGGTCCTGTAGAAAAATCAACAATATACATGTCTCCTATCCTAAAGCCTTCGAAGACTTTGGAATTGTCAGCTTCCATAACCACAACACAATGGTACTTGCCAAAGACAACAACCATATCAAGATCACAAAGCATTGAGACAGACATAAGGTTGTATCCTAAGGACTCAACAAGCATGACTTTGTCCATGTGTCGAACCTTTGTGATCGCAACCTTACCTAGACCCAATACGTGACTTTTGCTTTTGTCGGCAAAGATGATATGCTTCAGATGCGATGGAGATAATGGAGCATCCATCAATAGATTCTTGTCACCAGTCATGTGATTTGTACATCCACTATCGAGGACCCACTCAGTGGCTTTCGGTTGATGATCCTACAGATGAATTAGTGCATCTTACAAACTCATATACTTCATCAGTGAAGAATATGACATCAATTCATCAGATCAATTTCATCAAGCAAGAGAACAGATAAAGCAATATGAGGACGTGAGAAATGAAGCTTCAATTCTTCATGATTAGCCTGCGTCCTTTCAGGCATGCTCAGGTCTCCAGCAAATTCTTCAAACGATTACGTACGTCTGGAGACCTGACCCTGCAGAAGAGATTAGTTCTTTTTCTTCACCACCCACATCTGAAGGGGTGGCAAAGAGTTCATCATTCTGCGAGCTCCATACGAGAAGGATGGCATAGAAGCCAATCCATTTCGTTTCACATAAGAGGGGTTAGAGTAAGCATAAGAATTAGCAGAGAAATTCTTCGAGGACTTATGGACATAATGATTTGATGAATAATGCACATATCCATAATCCTTAGATCTTCCCTGCGAAACAGACGGGTTAGCACGATGATGTTCATATGAGGACTTTGATCCTTTTGAGGAATATGATCCATGTGAGGAGTTTGGTCCGTATGAGGACTTGGATCCATATGAAGAATTTGGTCCATATGAAGAATTTGATATGGGGTTCCTATTCTTCACAGGTGGCGCATGATGACATTCACCTGAAGATTTTCAAGGAATCTTTTGGGAACCCAGATTTCCTTCATAGGGGAACCGTTCTTGCAGTTAGTGCCAACATATCTAGCAAATACTTCACCATTCTGATGTTTGAACAGTTTATAGTTGGAGTCAAATGACTCATCATCAGAACGAGGAGATTCACATGCAAATCCAGATAAGTTAGATGCATCAACTGGAGGTCCCTTTGCAGCAACCCATGTAGTTTTGGGGTACTGCTAAGGCTTCCAATATGTACCAACAGCATTGAGTTTCCTCTCAAAGGCAATACCCTCTTTCCTAGGGTTCCTGTTGAGGATCTGCTTTTTAAGCACATCACAAAGAGTCTGATGCCCTTTGAGGCTTTTGTACATGCCTGTCATGTACAATTCCTTTAGCCCTGCATCATCAGTGATACTAGCAATGTCCTCAGATGAGGAATTAGTGATAGCAGAGGTATGTGAAGAATTTGAAACATTAGCAGCATTTGAACATTCAGGTGAAGAATTAGCAGATTCACGTTCAATGCATTTCAAACAAGGAGGAACAAATTCTTCCTGAGAAGCGCTAATTTGTTGAGAAAGTAATGAATCGCGCTCCTTCTGAAGATCTTCATAACTCACTCTTAGCTTCTCAAGGTCTTGCTTTCTTTGAAGAAATTCATAAGAAAGCTTCTCATGATCGGATAAGAGAGTGTTATGATGACCTTGAAGATTGTCAAACCTAGTCTGGAGTCTCTGAAGATTTTCAGTCAAGGCTTTAGTGCGATCCATTTCTTCACCCAACATATTATCACTTTTGTCTAACATGATTTGAACCTTTTCTAAAGCCCTTTGTTGTTTTACAGCAATCTTAGCAAGTTTAGAATAGCTGGGCTTAAGGTTTTCATCAGATTCATTCTCACTTGATTTAGAGGAGGTATATTTGAGTACCTTGGCACCCTTTGCCATAAAGCAATACGTGGGAGCGTAGTCATCATCGCCTTCATCAGCCTTGTTGGTGAGGTCATTTTCTTCGGTGTTGAAGATAGACTTGCTGACGAATGAAGTAGCGAGAGCTAGGCTCGCCACTCCAGATTCGGACTCCTCAGATGTCTCCTCTTCCTCATTTTCTTCAGATTCAGCCTCAGAGTCCATTTCCTTACCAATGAATGCCCTAGCCTTCTTGGAGATGCTATTCTTGTGATATGAAGGCTTTGAGGATTTTGATGATGAAGATTTTGTGGATTTCTTCTTTTTCTTCGCATCATCAGAACCGTAATCCTTGTATTTCTTCTTCTTTGATTCCTTTTCCCACTGAGGACAATCTTGAATGTAATGTCCAGGTTTCTTGCATTTGTGACAGAGCCTCCTATTGTAGTCACTGGATGAGGAATCATTGCTCCTTGAGGGTCTTCCAAAGCGACCACGTCTTGAGAACTTTTGGAACTTCTTCATGAGCAAAGCTAGATCATGGCTTAGTTCTTCAGGATCACCAAGGCTGCTACCAGAGTCTTCATCTTCGGACTCAGATACTACCTTGGCCTTCAGTGCACGTGATCTGCCATAGCTCGAACCATAGAGATCTCTTTTTTCAGCAAGTTGGAACTCATGAGTATTTAGCCTCTCGAGAATATCAGCGGGATCAAGTGACTTGTAATCAACATGTTCTTGTATCATCAATGCCAGAGTGTCAAATGAGGAATCAAGCGATCTCAGCAATTTCTTCACCACCTCATGGTCGGTGATGTCAGTGGCACCAAGTGCTTGAAGCTCATTTGAGATGTCAGTGAGGCGATCGAAGGTTTGTTGAACATTTTCATTGTCGAGTCTTTTGAAGCGGTTGAAGAGATTGCGAAGAACATCAACTCGAGAGTCACGTTGTGTTGAGACTCCTTCATTCACTTTGGACAGTCTATCCCATATAAGCTTAGCAGTTTCCAAAGCACTCACTCTTCCATACTGTCCTTTGCTCAGATGTCCACATATGATATTCTTCGCTTGAGAATCGAGTTGCTTGAATCTCTTCACATCAGCAACATTCAGAGAAGGTGTGACTGAGGGAACACCATTTTCCACAACATAACAGAGATCATTATCAATTGCCTCAAGATGCATTCACATCTTATTCTTCCAGTAGGGGTAGTCCGTACCATCGAAGGTAGGACACCCAGCAGAGACCTTGATCATACCTGCGGTCGACATAACTAAAACTCCAGGCAGTTAAACCAAAATCACGCAGAACAAGGGAGTACCTTGCTCTGATACCAATTGAAAGTGCGTTATATCGACTAGAGGAGGGTGAATAGGCGATTTTTATGAATTCTTCACTGAGAAATTTGCCAGTGAGGAAATTCCTTAGTGAAGAACTACTAGCAGCGAAATAAGTACCCAGAAGTAAACATAATTGAAGACAAGCATGGTCATCATGATGAAATGAAGACAAGCACAGAGTACTAAAAGCGTAATCACAAGATAACACAGGATGAAGACAAACAGACTAAAGAAATTGAACTGAGGAAATTGAGAAAGTCTTCAGTCAAAGTCTTCAAACACAGATATGAATAAGCACAGAACACAATTATGAGGAAATGAAAGAGTTGAGGACATAGAACCAGTAAGCTTGGTGAAGACAATGATTTGGTAGACCAGTTCCAACTGCTGTCTCAGTTGTACGTCTGGTTGGAGCGGCTGAGTATTTAAACTCGAGGAAACACAGTCCCGGACACCCAGTCCTGAACACGCAGCTCAGGACACCAAGTCCTCACCGTATTCTCCTTGAGCTAAGGTCACACAGACCTCGCCCAATCACTCGTGGTAAGTCTTCAGGCGACCTCCAAACCTTCACAAACTTGGTCACTCAGCGATCCACAATTCCTCTTGGATGCTCTAGACCATGACGCCTAACCGTCTGGAAGAAGAAGAGTCTTCAAAGGTAAGAAGCATCGGATCCACGCATGATTAATCTCTTCAGTGATGCTCAATCACTTGGGGTTTGTAGGTGTTTGGGTTTGGGTTCTTCCTCACTTGATGATTTTCTCTCATAGTCCTCGGAGGATGGGTTGCTCTCAAATGACAAGTGTCAGTTTCTCTCAGAGCAGCCAACCAGCTAGTGGTTGTAGGGGGCGGCTATTTATAGCCTAGGGAACAGCCCGACATGATAAGACATAAATGCCCTTCAATGATATGACCGTTAGGTGGATAGATATTTTGGGACAGCTGGCGCATAGCACAACAACGGTCGGAATTTTGAGTAGCAAAATCCTCAGGGCTATCATGTTCCTCACTATGTAGGAAATCCGCACTAGCGAATTCCTAACTCCTCAGTCAGAACAAATTCCTCAGAGACCAGAAGAACTTCGTCTCTGTCACTGAAGAATATGACTGGACTGTATGAGATTTCCAATGGCTTCACTCGAAGGGATTGGTAGGTGTAGGATTTTGAGTTGAGCATCACATGGAAATTTTTCCTTAGTATTTCCTCGACCCCCTTTAACAGTACGGTGTTTCCTATGACTCAAGAAAGAGAAAATGAAACTACGAAAACAAAAGTCTTCACTTTTCATGTTCCTCGAATGAATACCAAGTCTTCACGGTCACACCAATTTCTTCACTTTCAAAGTCTTCAGAAATCCATAGTCTTCAGTCGAAGAACTTCATTTTTAGGGGTCGACTTTCTCTATAAATATCAAACTCCTCATAGACTTATAGACCTCTGTGCACTCACAAATGCATTAGTCCCTTAACCTATAAGTCTTCAATACACCAAAATCACTAAGGGGCAGTAGATGCACTTACAATGTAAACCGGCCAGGAGTGGCCGGGTTAACTCTATAAGAATTAGAAGCCCAGAAGATAAAGGATGATGGCGCTTTATGAAGGCCCAAGGTCCTAAGGCGGGTTAAGGCCTGTAGACATAAACCGACATTGTCATGTAACTTGTATTGCAAGATAGGAGGAATAGAGACCGAGTTGGACACAATGATGATCCGGCCTCGGGACTCTGTAACCGGCGGGCGTCGACCTGTGTATATAAAGGGACGACCTGACGGTGGTTTAGGGACAACAAACAACAACTCGAGAGCCAGGCAAAGCGGATTCGCTCCCTGGTCATCGAAACCCCAGCAATTCCATGACAACTGGAGTAGGCTTTTACCTTCATCATAAGGGGGCGAACCATTATAAACCCTTGCGTCCCTTGTCCGCTTTAACCCCTTTGAGTTATCCCGTAGTGATGGCTCCACGACTAAGTCCTATCACGAGGACATCTTCTGTGACAACTCCATGACATGACTTACACAACATTTTTAGTTACGCGAATTAACATTTTATTAGTTAAATCAAAGGTCAAAACTTGGCGCAAAATGCAAAGGGGGTGAATAAACCAGTAAACATCAAAGTTCTCTCATTTGGCCCCAACTAGAGGTCCGGTGAGATGACTATACTGCACAGGCACGGAGGGGGACGCAGCTTCATTGACTTACTGCACCTGCCTTTGGGTGTATGACACGTGGGCCCAATGGGTGGATGGCCAACCTGTCATACAGCCAAAGGCAGGTGAAGTAGAGGGGCGAGGAGTAGATGGCCAACACACACTAGAATTCAACGCAGTCTGCACTTCTCATATGAAGGTTCCCGCTAGTCTAATCTACGAAATCCTATGCACCTACGCACCCAAGCGAAAGAGTGATCACTCCAATCGCAAGATCAGTTGACTAGAAGCTAGACCTATGGAGGCGATGAGCGCGAGCATCAGCCGGTTGTGCCAGATGGTCCACGACGCGGGCCTGCGGCCCGGCACCGAGGAACATCTCCAGGTAATGCTTGATGCCGCTAGGGCGAGGGGCCGCTTGGATGACAGCTTCGTCTCCTTGTTCGACGAGGTCCTTGTCGGCTTCCTTGACAAGTTCACCATCGTCAAGAAGCTCGCGGACGACCTTGACGTAAGCCTCCAGCCCACGCGCCCAGGCTCTGTGATGCCTGCCACCCTTAACAGCCTCTATGGTGACAACCTCTTCGACGCACTGGTGGCCCTGCGACTGCCCGCCATCGCGCTGAAGAATGTCCACCTCGAGATCACACTCGCCGCGCTGTGCCTGGTGCAGCAAGACACCATTGACATAATTACCCACGTCTATGCCAAATCGTCCACAAGGACTACTACATGCAAGAGGAGGACCATAGGACGCTGGCCTTCTTGGACCGCAGGGCAACATTGGACGGCATTGTTCAGAAGCATGTTGAGCTTGCCGCCAACGCCGTTACTCCTCACACGTCGGTTGGAAACCCGGTGCACTAGAGCGTGAGGATGTCGTTGATGGATCCGTATGTATCTTTATCTTTCTGTCAAATCCATGTAGTAGTATATGGTACTACTAGTAATTATCTTACCTTTCGCATAAACTTCATAATTTTCCTACGTACTCCATGCATGAACTGCGCCAGAAACAAACTTCTCATTACTCTAGGGGAAATTGTTATTTTTATCTATCGGTCGCGCCATGGAGCAGAACCAAATTTTACAAGTTACAAGTTCAAAAGGAAAAGCCTGCCGTGTTTGTGTCGCACCCCCACACGGTTGGTCCGGCACGCCGCTCAAGTGGGAATGTGTGCTGTGTTGCATTTTCACTTACAAGTGGGACCGTAGTTGAGCAAACCGACTATCGACAAACCCCTACCCCGCCCACTGCGCGATGGCTGAGAAAATAGGAGGGAGAAGAGATGGCTGTAGCACGGACTCCAAGAAAATTGGTGTCGGATGGGACTCGTGTGGGTGGCGTGCGCCGTACTGCTAGACATGAATGCTAGTTATGGCTCATGCCACCCCACTATATCAAGGTGCTAGTTACGTAGACCAAATTTCCTAGAGTTCGTGCTCAGCCCTCCTCTATCTCTCTTCTCAGCCAGCCAGCAGATGTGCGGAGCCCATCGTATGTTTGCTCATATGCGGTCCCACATGTCAGTGAAAATGCACGAGGACCCACCGAACCTGCACATCTTTCACCTCGAAGTGCTGGTGATGAAAAACAAATCCAATAAAGATCTTCGGTGGCCGCTTTTGGAGTTACTCAAGAGTAGTAAGATTCTATTTACAGTTTAACCCAAGATGCACATCACATGGCTTCAACTACCACTCTATTTTCTTGCATGACACGACCTGGATGCTGGATGTCCCACGTGTCGGCAAAAGAAGGAAGAACTCGACCAAATCTTCGGTTGTGCTCTCGGATTAGACTAGTTGTGCTAACTTAAAATTTTATTATGTAGACTGGATGCAAGTTTTGGTATTGGGAAGAAGAGTAAAACGATATATTGATAGAGAGTAATTTAGTACATGTTCTAGCACTTTTAGCTAGCATAGAGGCTAGAGATGAGACTAGTGCACTTGTTGATAGAATAGAGGCTAGACACATCTACTTCTTTACACTCGAAGAAGAAAGAAGCACGCACGATCAAGCCTTCGCAGATCAACAGTGAATACATCGAGAAGGCACTAATCCAACTTATAGGAGCAGTTATGGAAGTTGGATATCTTCAAAAATGTATTCTTTTGGTTCTTGTTTTCTTTGGTCTTGCTTTTATAGTCAAAATTTTGGTGATTTATTTCCATGTACCAAAAAATCAATGATGATGCAAAGAAAAATGTGCGCGGCCGAGATGCGTCCGCGCGTTCGGCGCACGGCCACCGCATCCGAGAAATGGCCCGGACACGACCCGATTTCCCTACCCAAACGGGAAGAATCCGGGATAAACGAAGGTCTGTTAGGGGTCGTGCGTTGGAGTTGGCCTTACAAGTGAGACTGCAGTTGAGGAAACCGACCATCGGCAAACCCCCACCTTGCCCGCCTCACAATGGCTGAGTTAGAGAACGACGAGGTTGAAGAGGTTGTTGTAGCATGGACTCCAAGAAATATGGTGTCAGATGGAAGTCGTGCTGGTGGCGTGTGCCGTACTCCTGGACGTGAATGCTTGTTCTGGCCCATGCCACCCTACTACTCCTACTACTATACTTATAGTAGTAGTACTATCGAGGATTCGAGGTGCTGGTTACGTACAGCGAACACATTAACATATGGCTCACCTCACACCATGGCCAAATTTCCTAGAGTCTGTGCTAGGTTAAAAAGTGTTCTTTGTGAGGATGTGTGGTGTTGGGGATATAACTACCGTCGCCTAGATTTTCGGAGGCTCATTAATAAAAGTAAGGTATATACGGTTTTTTAATGAACAGGTGACGTCATGGCGGTTTATTATAATCCTGGAAGATGACGTCATGGCGGATTACAAGGTTTACTCGAAGGTACTGAAGAAGAAGTTTTTCTAAAGTATTGAAGATTGACATGAACAGGTTCAAATCAATCTGGGGCCTAATGTTGGGGATATAACTACTGAGTATAAACCACCCAGGAGGGGCCGGGTTATACCTGTAATGAGTTATTCATATTGAAGCCCATGAAGACAAGGAGTATAGCGCTTTAATATAAGAGATCTAAAAGCCCAGGGCCCAAAGGCGGATTAGGTCCTGTAGACATAAACCGCCATAAGGTGTGTAACTTGTGTTGTACGATAGGAAGAGTAGAGACCGAGCCGGACACATTTATGAGCCGGCCGAGATTCTGTAAACCACCGGGTGTCAACCTGTGTATATAAAGGGACGACCCGGTGGTGGTTCAAGGACAAGAAACAACAAATCGAGAGCCAGGCAAAGCGTATTCGCTCCCTGGTCATCGAAACCCTAGAAATCCCATCATAACTGGAGTAGGCTTTACCTTCACTGCAAGGGGCCGAACCAGTATAATTCCTTGTGTCCTTTGTCCGCTTTAACCCCTTTAAGCTAACTACGTTGCGATGGCTCCACGACTAAGTCCTCATCCTAGGACATCTGCCGTGACAATCCCATGACTGTTGGCGCGCACCGTGGGGCTATTGCACGATGGTTTCAAGTTCTTAGAGGGCAGCTTTGAAGGGCTCAAGGGATACGTTGTGGGCCGGATGACCAAGAGTCGTCGCGGCAAGCTCTACATCAACGACGCAGGCTGGGGCCCCGAGGCCATTTCAATTGAGTATGGATACCGGGTCCCCTTCGGCGGTATTCACGTCTTCATTGGCAAGATCGGCGAACCGGGCCGTGAGCCGGACATCTGCACCGACATCGTCGAAATGGCTCAGTGTGCGAGATCCGCCCGGGTTCAGCCTGCCATGAAGCGTTCCTTCGTGGGAGTCATCCACGGAGTGGAATCTCAGGATAGATTGGTATCTGGTGGTGAAACCGTCGTTTACTCTGATGACGAGTCATCTACCGGCGAGATCGAGTCATTGTACCAACTGCAAGATGGCCGGTTTGGGGGCTGTTCTGATGGCGATAGTAATCCGGACCCCCTTGATCCATCGAGCCGAGTGGAGATCTTCATGGCCGGTACACAGTCAGCGCAACATTCTTCAACTGCAGCAGCAATGATATCCGGTTCAGTAGCAGCGACGGCAGCTGGGGTAGGAGGCCCTGCGCCACCGCCGGCTCAGGTTTTGTCCGATTTGTTCGACGCTTTGGCAACACTGCTGGCGGCTGAAGTTAACCCAGCGAATCAGGATCAGCATAACGCAGAAGTCGTGAAGGTGAAGGATCAGATAGCTCAAGCCAAGGCAGACCTGGCAGCCAAGAACACCAGGATGGCTGCGGAGCGGGCCGAGTTGGATGCACAGGCTTATCGGCTTATGTTGGATTAGAACGCATCAAATTATGTAATGAGGAGAAGGTATCGGTCCCACCTACCTCCATTTTATGTGCCAAGGAATCTCTTTAACACACCAGGAGCAGGAACCAGCAACCAACCAGCGGTAAACCGGATAGAAGCACCTGAAACATGGGTGCCAGTTCAGACGCGCACAGTGGATCTGCCTCGTCATAATATCCCGTCACAACACGTGTCAACGCCTCCGGGTCATTACTCCAACCCCCTGGATAACATAGTCGCCGCTGCTTCATGATTGGCAGCCCTCCCAGTTGAAGACGAGTCCCCCGTAATGGTTGAGATGCGATGGGCTAGGGAGCTCCTTCAGACAGCTTTGACTCAGCAGCAGGCGTATTCATACAGCCACGAGAGGATTCATTCCACCCCCCCCCCCGCCCAAGCCGGAGTTACAGCAGGCACCTTGATGAACCGGCCGTGTCAAGCAGTGCGCAGGACCGTAACCCGCCTCGAGGGCATAATCCGGCAGGTGGTGGTACTAATGCTCAGGATTTGGTGGATCAAGGCAGAGCGCGTCGAGAAGCCGAGTTCGCGGCGCAGTACGCAGCACGTCAGCTTACTCTGGTTCGTCCAACAACTTCGGTGGAGCCAGGAGTTACCTCCAGCTCTTTGGGGGTGCCGTGTCTCGTCCCGGCTCTACGTAATGTACGGCTGCCCAAGGATTTCAAAGGACCCCGCAAAGTGCCCAACTATACTGTCGATTTACCCCCTGAGTCATGGATCGAAAGCTATGAGATGGCAACGGAGATGCTGGATGTGGATGATGCGGCCTGTGCTAAATACTTCACCATGATGTTGAAAGGAATAGCTCGCACTTGGCTAAAATGTTTGCCAGCTAACTCCATTGGGTCGTGGGCTGCGTTAAAGGCCCGGTTTATCCAGAATTTCAAGGACATGTGGAAGCAGCCCATGTCAATTGTAGACTTAGCCGCCTATGTCCAAGAAGAAGGTGAATCGACAACCCATTGGGTGCGCTGGGTTTCGGAAATCTTGCATTCATCGTACCGCATCAATGCTGATACACCAGTTTTAACGGTGGAGGGCAATTGCCGGTTCATGCCTTTGAAGCTGAAATTGGGATGGCTCAAGCGTCACTGCAATGACATGGGAACGCTTATGGCAGCTCTGGTTAAGTATGCCGACTCTCATAGTACCAAGGACCCCGAGTCTGATGATGAAAAGACGGGGAAGGGAAAGAAGAGTGGCAGTAACAAGGGGCAGTAGCATAACCCGACGGGTCATGGAAATAATGGTAAGCGCAAAGCAGATATCAGTTTGGATTTTGTGGCTAACACCAACACGCAGAATAATAATCAGCGTCGTAAGGGTAAACCGACCCCGCGGAGTGGAGGATCAAGTGTCAATCTTGAGTGCCTGTTAAACCAGTCTTGTCCAAGGTATGGGACGCGAGAGAGACTAGCCACGCATCTTTGGAAGGATTGCTTTATTATGCGGGAGTTCAAAAACTCGGATCTTTTCCAATACGATCATGGGCCGCCCGGCGGTTTAGGCAGCGGTTCTCATGGGCCGGGTTATGGTGGAGGCAGTTCTGGTTTGGGATTTCAAGGCAACCAAAGCGGACATGGCAATCAAGGCAGTCAGGGCAACCAGGGTGGTTATAATCATCAGGGGAGTCAGCAGCAGCAGCAATCGGGTTACTAGAGCAATCCGAAGCAGTTGAATAGTGGTCAGTATCATGCCTTCACCACTAGCTTATTTAAGCGTGATCATAAGCTTCATAAAAGGGTAGTAAACTCCGTTGAACCGGCAGTACCCCGTTATCTGCGCTGGTCTGAACAACCCATTTTGTGGAGTCAAGAGGATCATCCACCCCGGGTTGATAACCCGGGTCATCTGGCATTGGTGGTGGCACCTCAGGTTGGAGGGGACAAGTTCACCAAGGTGCTCATGGATGGAGGGAGCAGTATCAATATCCTTTATTATGAAACCTTCCGTCGCATGGGGTTGATAGATAAAAATCTTAAACCGTCGAACACTGTTTTCCATGGTGTGGTACCTGGTAAATCGGCGTACCCAGTTGGTAAGATAGCTCTAGAGGTTGCTTTTGGAGATGATCATGACTCAAGATCAGAGACATTGACTTTTGAAGTGGTAAAAATCAAGAGCCCTTATCATGCCCTGTTTGGACGGCGGGCTTATGCTAAGTTCATGGCAAGGCCCTGTTATGTATATCTGCAGCTCAAGATGCCGGGTCATAAGGGGACCATCATGGTACATGGCCGCCGTCAGATCGCTTTGGAATGTGAAGAGGGTGATGCAGCCTATGCAGAGTCGGTCTGTGCAACAGAGGAGTTGAAATTTTACAAGGACAATGTTGATCCGGCGGATATGACTTCTTTGAAAAAACCAACTATAGAGCATGATCCGGCATTGAATTTTAAATCGGCAGAGGAAACCAAGTTAGTTGATTTTGTTCCTGGCAATTCATCCAAGCAGTTTAGCATCAGTGCTAATCTCGATCCGAAATAGGAAAGCGCGCTCATCGACTTCATCCGTAAGAATCGGGACACCTTTGCATGGAAACCTTCTGACATGCCAGGTGTACCGAGGGAACTCGCTAAGCACACTCTTAATATTGATCCTAAGTTTAAACCGGTCAGGCAGTTTCTCCGCCGCTTCAATGAATAAATACGTAAGGCTATTGGTAAGGAGGTAGCTCGGCTCTTGGCAGCAGGGTTTATTGTGGAGGTTTTTCACCCTGAGTGGTTAGCTAACCTGGTGCTAGTGCTTAAGAAAAACGGCACTTGGCAGATGTGTGTGGACTACATAGATTTGAACAAGGCTTGCCCAGCTGATCCTTTTGCTCTCCCTCGCATCGATCAAATCATTGATGCTATGGCGGGTTGTCAGTGTTTGAGCTTTCTGGATGCTTATTCTGGTTATCATCAGATCAAAATGGCAGTTAAGGACCAGGAGAAGACAACTTTTATAACTCCCTTTGGAGCCTTCTGCTATGTATCTATGCCTTTTGGGCTCAAGAGCGCCCAGGCAACTTATCAGCGCTGCGTGCAGAATTGTCTTCATAATCAGATTGGGCGCAATGTTCATGCTTATGTGGATGATATTGTGGTGAAGTCTAGAAAGGAGCAGACATTGATAGCTGACTTGAAGGAAACTTTTGATAATCTCCGGGTCTATAAGATGATGCTTAATCCGGCCAAGTGCATCTTTGGTGTTCCGGTACGCGAGCTCTTGGGTTTTCTAGTGTCTAACTGGGGCACTGAAGCTAATCTGGAAAACATCAAAGCTATTACGTCTCTGGCTAAACTGGCATGTATTAACGATTTTCAATGTCTGGCGGGTCGTATTGCAGCATTGATCCGGTTTATCAGCCGATTAGGAGAGAAGGCTATCCCTCTATATCAGATGATGAAAAAGACAGATAATTTTGTCTGGAGTGATGCTACTAATGCGGCGCTTGAGGACTTGAAAAAGCAGTTAGGTGAGCCACCTATCCTTGCTACTCCGGTCGATAAAGAGCCGCTGTTGTTATATGTGGTTGCTAATGCCCGGGCTGTTAGTGTGGCCATTGTGGTGGGGCGCAAGGAAGCTGGGAAGGAGTATCCGGTTCAACGGCCGGTTTATTATATCAGTGAGGTGCTCATTGAGTCCAAACAGAGGTACCCACATTGGCAAAAACTGGTGTATGGAGTTTTCATGGCATGCCAAAAGCTTTTTTTAGGGTCATCCCATCACTGTGGTTAGTTCTGCCCCTTTGGGAGATATCATCCAAAACAGGGAAGCAACAGGCCGGGTTGCCAAGTGGGCCATTGAGCTTGGACCCCACGGGTTAAAATATGTGCCTCATACGGCAATCAAGTCCCAAGCACTTGTGGATTTTATCAATGACTGGACAGAGTTACAGGCACCGGAAGAAAATATGGATCATACTTATTGGACTATTCATTCTGATGGGTCCAGGCAATTGGAGGGCTCGGGGGCTGGAGTCGTGTTAACTTCCCCACGAGGTGATAAGTTTTGTTATGTTCTCCGTTTAATGTTCCCTTGCACTAAGAATGCAGCTGAATATGAGGCCTTACTCCATGGTCTTCGAATGGCTAAGGAGATGAATCTAAGCCGGGTTAAGTACTTTGGTGACTCAGACCTGGTGGCTCAGCAAGTATCTGGTACTTGGGATTCCAAGGACCCACTCATGGCAGCGTATCGTCGAGAAGTAGATATTGTTGTTGGTCACTTCAAGGGTTATCAGGTTGACCATGTGCACCGACGAAAGAACGAAGCGGCAGACGCTTTAAGCCGTTTGGGTTCCCAACGTAAACCGGTTCCACCCAATGTTTTTCTGGATGTTTTGCATAACCCGTTGGTCAAGCTACCTACACAGGAGGATTTGGCTGTTCCTGACCCGGAGGCTCAGTTAGTGGCAGCTCTTCAAGTTATCCCAGATTGGACGGTCCCATATTTGGCGTATATGAATCGGGGTGAGTTACCAGAGGATGAAACTTTGGACAGACAGATAATCCGTCGATCCAAGTCAATGACCATTGTCAATGGGGAATTGCATCATTGCAGTGTAACAGGGGCGTTTCAGCATTGTGTGTCTCTTGAAGAAGGCTATGAGATTTTGCGTGAGATCCGTGAAGGAGATTGTGGTCACCATGCCGGTCCAAAATCCTTGGTAGCTAAGGCTTTTCGTCACGGCTTCTATTGGTTGACGGCTCATGCTGATGCTGAGGACTTGGTAAAAAGATGTGATGGTTGTCAGAAGTTTTCATGCCGCACTCATGTTCGGGCTCAAGAATTGAGGATGATTCCAATCACTTGGCCGTTTGCAACTTGGGGGCTGGATATCGTTGGGCCCTTTAAGAGGTCCAAGGATAAGAAGACCCACCTTCTAGTGGCAGTTGATAGGTTCGCTAAGTGGGTGGAGGCAGAGCCAGTCAGTAAGTGTGATGCAGCCATGGCGGTTCAATTCATCAAGAAGGTGATTTTCTGGTTTTGTTTTCCACACAGCATCATAACTGATAATGGAACTAATCTGTCCAAGGGTGTTATGGAAGAATTTTGTCAACGTGAGCACATCCGGCTTGACATGTCATCAGTGGCTCACCCCCAATCTAATGGTCAAGCGGAGAGAGCCAATCAAGAAATCCTGCAAGGCATCAGGCCTCGGCTTATGGTTCCTTTACAGCAGACGCCGGGTTGTTGGGTGGAGGAGTTATCTTCTATGTTATGGAGCATCAATACTACGCCCAACAGATCTACGGGTTATACACCTTTCTTCATGGTTTACAGAGCAGAGTCGGTCCTCCCTAGTGACAGCCATCATGACTCACCCTGTGTGGCGGCTTATGTTGAGGCTGACAATGAGAAGGCACGTCAGGAAGCACTTGACCTGTTAGACGAGGAGCGTGATATTGCAGCGGCGCGTTCGGCGATTTATCAGCAAGATCTACGTCCTTATCACAGTCGTCGGGTTAAAACCATAACGTTTCAAGAAGGGGATATGGTGCTCCGGCTCATCCAGGATCAGACTGATATGCACAAGTTATCCCCATCTTGGGAAGGACCCTTCGTGGTCAGAAAGAATCTGCACAATGGGTCATACTACCTTATCGATGTTCGAGAGCACAAAGACTCACATAAATCGCAGGAGGAGACCCACCGGCCGTGGAATATAGCTCATCTTCGGCCTTACTAAACCTGAGCCCTAGGCTCCTCTAATGTACATATTATTGACAATGTATATATTATGATGATCAATATAATAAACCGGCATCCCTGCTAAAGCGGGGCCTCTGCTGTTATTCCTTGAAAGGTTTTTGGTTACATGGGGGCTTCTATTGATAAAAGCGGAGTTCTAATTACCCATTGATCCGGCTCATAAGCCACACATAAAAAATACTTGGGGGCTTGCCACCCAAGGTGAAAAGGAGCCAAAGAGAGTCTGTCGCAAAGCACAACTCAAACATAGGCACCCATTGAGCACAGCTCAAAATATTACTAGGGGCTCTTTGCTTCTACAAGAACAAAGAGTCTATAACCTTGTAATAGGCTATAAAATCCAGGCTTGGAAGCCAGGTGTATTCACCTAAAACCCCGGGTTATCCTGCCTTTTTAAGTAAGCCACTCCGTCCAGGTAATCCTGGTAGACCCGTCGAACGTTTGACAAGTCAATCTTATAAAGACCTTGAACTTGTCATAGTTAAAATGACGATTGGTTGATGTGAGGTCCATCTTATAAGGCTTTGTAAAATGGTTTAACTCAGTGGCCTGGCAGCCCATGAAAAGCCTTGTTGTTTTTGCATATTTTCTTCTGAAATGTTTCTGATGTTTCTTTTGAAGTGTTTTATACTAATCCGGTGTTGATTGACCCATTTTTGCTGTCAATTATAAGTCGTCAGTATACATTCAACTATAATACGACGTTGACTGACCCGGTCTGGCTTCGACTACAAGTCACCAGTATGATATACGAATAAGCTGGTGTTTATTACAACCCGGTCCGGCTTTACTATAAACCGGCAAAACAGGGAGGAGCTATCAGTACTCAAGATTTGGGTTATCACCCTTACTACAGAAAGTTGGTGAGCCAACGATGTGATTCAATGTCACAGGTATGATATATTTCATATTTGATTGTCATTCAATACAGCCTGGTTATAACCCGGATTATATGTTGGGCATTATGACCCATCCGGCGATAAACTGCCAGGACACTTTCAACTTGTTATATGCAGAAACAGGTCAAATAAAGCTCCTAAAGATCATAAGAAGACATAACATAAATAATGACGGATTAACAGTATCATGCAAAGTGAATATGCACGATGGCATAGTAGATCAAGTGTTTAAACTAGCCTATTACAAGGCATTCTGATGCCCAAAAGGATAATTGTTTTCAGCAAGTATTACAGTATGCAGAAGATTAGACCGGCCTCCGGATAATGACTCTTCGCCAGGATGGCTTGACGGTTGTGGATCAACCTGCACTGGTTCACCCTCCTCCTCTCCACCCAGCAGCTAGAAATCAATGGTGGTCCAGTCGATTCCAGTTAGGGCCTTGAATACAGCTTCGTCGCTTATAAGGGTGGAGGGTTCAACATCAGGAGCATAGGTATGCTTACGGATTGGTGGGATAAGATTCTCCACATCATGAGTTGGCACAGCTAGTCATTTGTTGTCAGCATCATAAACCGGCTGATAGTGAGAAAGATCTGTTTCTTTGGCCAATTTGCTCGCTAATTGGTGCATTTCCTTTGTCAAAGCTCAAAGATCATCATTATCAAACTCTGACCCGTCTTCCTTTATGCTCGGATAGCCGCGTCCTATGTCAGCCGAGTCAAGATCTGGTATCCAGGCTTTAGCCCGGATTAGCGCAGTCCGAGCACCTGCCCTTGCAGCTGATCTTTTTAACTCATCCAACCGGGCAGGCAGCATTGACAGCTTTTCTAATGTTTCCTTGATCAGGTTTGGGGGCGGTTTATTATGAGCGGCAGTGCAAATGATCCGTTGTGCACCGGTATATAACTTCTCTATAAGAGTATAGGCACCCTTCAACTTCTTCTGCATATCAGAGCCTAGGTGGGTAAGGCAAGATCCTACATCATTGAACATATTGATAAACCGGCAGTTTATGGGATAATACATGTTGAAGCTTATCATAAGGGTACTTACCAAACACAGCAGTGGTTAGGGCATTGATTTGCTGCTTCAAGCTAGTCAATTCTTCTACTACCGGTTTAAGAGCTGTTTCAGCGTCCTCCGCCCGCTTTAGCAGACTTGCTTTTTCAGCGTCCCATCCTGCCCATTCGCTTTTAAAGCCTTCTTTCAGTTGTTCCATGGCTATTAAAGCACTAGTCAGCTCTTCTTTAGCCTTGGAAGTTTCTGCCTACTGGGACTTAATATTTTCTTGAAGGTCGGCGATTTGAGATTCTTTTTGGCTCAGATCGGCCTGCAAGCAACATATAATGAGTTAGTAGTGCATATTTGAAGTCCCAAGCACATAACAGGTTATACACTTGGCACTTGGGGGCTAATGCCTATGGCTTTTATCAACTGACATTTTCAAGTCCCAAGCACATAACAAGTTATACACCTGGCACTTGGGGGCTAATGTATATTTGCTCAAGTTAAAATTATGGATTTTTCTTCCTTCATCGGTTTACAAAGATGGTTATCAAGAGTTTTGGATGCTTCATGACAGAAAGGTACCGATTCATCCTAAAGGTATAAACCGATCCTTGGGGGCTATGCAGGCAAAAGTTGAAGTATTACGAAGTCCCGGTTCACGATGATATCATAAACCGGCCCTTGGGGGCTGCTGGAGTTGATATTAGAAAATGGACACAAGAGAAACAATTATGAAGAGTTAACAGTATTTACCTCATATCGCTCCTTCATCAGGCCCACTAAACCGACTTCATAGTCGCGGCTTGTATACAGGCATTTAAGAAGCCGGAATGAATTTATTGGGCATTGGGGTGGGCATAGCTGGATAAATCTGTTTTCCACTTGCCCTTATCCATAGCAAAAAATTCTTCCTTGGCACTATTCTTTGCTAAAGCGACAGAATTGCCAGGGGTGCTGTGGCCGACGCCAGTGACAATGACATGATCCGATTGGTCATCAGCCGCTTTGGCTGGGCTTGGCGGTTTATCTGCAGCTTTGGCCGGACTTGGCGGGTCAGTAGCATAGCTGGTGGGGTCATTTTCCATCGGTTCATCGAAGGTTTCATGATGTTCTGGTGGTGGATCATCAGGTATAGCGTCAGCATTCGACTCAAATTGTTCTAGGATCTATTCCGGTTCAATGGCCGGGTTATCATCAGTCAGTTTATCCTATTTGGCCCTTTTGCTAGGCCTGGCCTTGGCTTTGAAAGGAAAAGACATAAAGGTTAGTATTACAAACAAGTGTAAAGCGTCAGGAGTTAAGTTTAAAGTGCTCACCCAGGAACAGTCTTGAAAGGAGGGAGTTATGTGGCCATTGATTCGTTGGATGATGAATGAGGTGTTCCTTGATAGTTTGAATTAGACGGATAAGAGGTTGCCTGAAATAACCCGCCTTGGGATAAGGAGTATCAGAAATGTATGAGACCTCTGATCGACGTTTCCGGGTTGGAGTGATTGGTAAACCGGCTGAAGTAAGTACATGGCTGCTATGCCGGGTTGTGCGGCGAGCTTCGTGTTATTGTTTCTTCAAAAGAAAGTTGGGATTCAGATAAGCTAGAGGGTGTGAAAATTTTACTTTCCGGTTTGCTTGACCGGTTTTCTGTGTTGGTTGAGGATCTGAACCGGAGGAAAGAATAATTACATCTACATCTTCAGCTCGGCTAGCTTCAGTGTCCTCCTGATAAGGGTCATTGTCAATGAGGGGTATGAAAAATGAACCATGAGAATCAAGTTCTACCTCTGAGTCCGGATTATCAAGATCCTCGCCGAGGTTCAACCTGGTGGATTTAGTTGTTTTCTTCTTGGCAGGTTTTTTGACAACCTTTGTCTTGGGACGAGGGGTCTTCGCCGGTTTATCCTGAGGTTTCTTCTTCCAAAATGGGTCGTCACCCTGTTAAAATATTAACAAAGGTTATAAGAAACAGTTAAGAATGTCAGGTACAAACAGGAGTTAGGAAATTCTTACAGCTGGCAGTTTATTCAAAACGCAGAAGGGACTTAGCCCTATTTTGCTACAGACAGCCACCAATTCAGCCAGTATCTTTTTAATAGCTTCAGCGATTTCAGCATCAGTTAAGTAAGTGCCAGTGTGCTGTTGAGGATCTTTCGAGTCCCCTGTGTACTCGCACATTAAACTGGGGCAACGGCTTAAAGGAAAAATACTCCAAGATATCCAGCAACGAACAAAGTCAACTCCTGTTAAACCATTAGCCATAAAGGCTCTGAGCTTGGCGAGTTGTGGTGCATATTTGGCCCATTCCTTTGCAGTCAACCTTTGCGGAAATGGATGTGTGTTGGTAAGCCGGTGAGCATGATAACCCAACAGAGGATTCTCATCGTCAGGCGAAGTATCCTTACAGTAGAACCAAGTCTGGTTCCAATCCTTAGGGTGACTATGATGCTTGGCGTGAGGGAAGCTGGCGTCTTTCCTTTTCTGAATTGAAACGCTGCCAAGTTCAGTATTGGCCCATCTACAAACTCGGTACGGCGGTTTAAATAGAAAAGGTCCCTGAACAGTTCAACGGTCGATTCTTCTTGCAGATAGGCCTCGCAAAACACTTGAAAATTACAAATATTGGACACAGAGTTAGGTTAAATATCTTGAGGGTGGATCTGGAAGCTAGCAAACATCACGAAAAAACTTTGATCCGGGAGGTTAAAACCACGGTTCAGAGGATCGACAAACAAAACTATCTCGCCATCCTTCGGCTCAGGAGGATTTTCTCGACCAGGGGCTCACCAGTGGATTTCATTCTGTTTTGGTAAAGCGCCGGTTATAACACATCCTTTCAAATCTTCTTCCGTAACCCCGGATGGAACCCAGTTACAAGCATAAAAAGTCTTGGCCATTTCTTGGATAACCTAAAGGAAAGTTTGTGTCGGTTTAAGATTCATCGTTGACAAGCATAAAGCGTTGCAGGTTAAGAGACAAAAGGTTTTCAGGCATGCAAAAATTGTTAAACCGGAGGTTAATGCTAGTATAAAGGGTAAAGCGATTGGCGGCTTACAAGGGGACTAATGGTATATGGCAGGTTATTTTCTAAAAGATAAACCGCCTACATGGAGAATGAGAGTATATATCTGAAGCCGAAAAATGACTAAGTGAGGAAGAACAAGTTTCATAGTTGCACATTAGAATTTCAGATCTACTGCATGTCAGGAAAAGGAAAATATTTAGACCTAAAGGTTGGTGCTTGAGCAGTTCATGAAGTTCCAGATCGGGTTTTTATACACAAAAGAGATGATCTTATGGCCAAAGAAGAATTATCATTGCTACCGCATAAGAGTATATCAGGTTTGGAGTCTATCCTATAGGCCTTAATGAAGAACAGGGGAAGAACACCATGAAGCTTCCATGAGCCTGTGCGAACCCTAAACGGATCTATGGAGGAAAGGAAGAACTCACCGAAACTGTTGAACAGCGGAGAGACGCCGTGATTTTCTGGTACGTTCAGGGTGATGCAGCAGCCAAGGTCAGGAAAGAGGTGAAGGTCGACGGCAGCGACAACGGTCGAGTGTTGAGGCGACGTGAGGTGGAAGAAAGACGAAGAGGCAAGGGGAGACAAGGAAAGGGACCCTCGGCCCTATTTATAAGACGAAGGGATAAGCGACAGGCGCGGGAATCGAGGAGCCCAAAAAATGGATATGTCCCAGAGCTGTCGCCTCGATTTTTGGAGGCTCATTAATAAAAGTAAGCTATATACGGGTTTTTAATGAACAGGTGACCTCATGGTGGTTTATTATAATCCAGGAAGATGATGTCATGGCGGATTACAAGGATTACTCGAAGGTACTGAAGAAGAAGTTTTTATAAAGTATTGAAGATTGACATGAATAGGTTCAAACCAATCTGGGGCCTAATGTTGGGGATATAACTACTGAGTATAAACCGCCCAGGAGGGACGGGTTATACCTGTAATGAGTTATTCATATTGAAGCCCATGAAGACAAGGAGTATGGTGCTTTAATATAAGAGATCTAAAAGCCCAGGGCCCAAAGGCGGATTAGGGCCCATAAACATAAACATCCATAAGGTGTGTAACTTGTGTTGTAAGATAGGAAAGAGTAGAGACCGAGCCGGACACGTTTATGAGACGGCCGGGATTCTGTAAACCGCTGGGCATCAACCTGTGTATATAAAGGGACGACCCGACGGCGTTTCAAGGACAAGAAACAACAACTCGAGAGCCAGGCAAAGCGTATTCGATCCTTGGTCATCGAAACCCTAGCAATCCAATCATAACTTGAGTAGGCTTTACCTTCACTGCAAGGGGCCGAACCAGTATAATTCCTTGCGTCCTTTGTCCACTTTAACCCCTTTAAGCTAACTACATTGCGAAGGCTCCACGACTAAGTCCTCACGCTAGGACATCTGCCGTGACAATCCCGCGATAGGTGTCTGGTTTCAAGTTTAAAACTTGTTGTATTACGTACGTAGACGTAGAGATAGTGCAGCATGTGAAGCTAGTACAAATAGTGTACTATTGTTGATTGGCCTCATCCGATAACTTGTTGCAATGCACGCACGATTATGTATTCGGAAAATATTTTTTTGCCTCGTCGCAGCACCCACTCAAAGAAGCGACTCGAAAGCCATTCATAAATTTAGTAAGTTTATCACAAGCATATCATTTTATTACATACAACAGGTCATCAACCCACAACGACAATGAGGATACATTATAAATACTAAAGTTTTCATCACACAACAAATAACAAGCAATGAAATGAACTTCAACTCAACCAATCCTCGGCGTTGGAAACGCTTGCTTTGAACCACAAGCGATTCTCTGGGAAGAGCCAGCTACTGTCAATCTCGAGACCAACGCAGGACTGATCATCCGGGCTAAAGCGGCCTAATATATCAGGACCAGGGTAGGGAACCACTGCAGTATCCAACGTATAGATATAGTTGCTTCTCATAAATGGTAGTAACGTTGTGTCAACAGCAGCTGGATTGCGTTTCACCATCATTGGATAGTGTTGTCCAAGGAAGAACGAGTTTTCTCCAAGACTATCAATACTGTACCAGGGATAAGGTGTTGGCGCTAGCACACTAGTATCCATCCCGAATACCATGCAACGGGTGTTGGAATAGGTCCGGAGAGTGAGATCATGGGAGACAACACCTGCTCCCTTAGTAGTAACATCAGCAGTGGGTTGTATACAAACAAGAAGGGGTGATCCATCGGAATTAGTTGCCAGCCGCCAGAGAGCATATGGGCCCTGCTCGTCCTCATGCTCGTGATCATCACCATCGTCATCTCGCCCTTGGTAATAAAAATTTGCAAGTATAGGTGGTGGAATGTTCGCAGGACCTTGGAAACACAAGAAGAAGGTTAATTAGTAGAGAAGGGAAACTTTCTAACTCGCATGCATGTGGATGAAACAATTATAATTATGATGGAAGACAAACGTACCGAAACTACGAGGATCCCATGCAAAAACAATGCCACATGTGGTGGCAGCAAACACAAGATCCTCGTATTCAATTGCATCACAGTACTCATCAGTGTACAGAAACTGATTTTTGACAAATATCCATTGACGAACCATGGAATTAGTAAGGAAGGCAAAACGCTTGTCAAAGATAGCAACAACTTGATAGTTCTTGTAATTCCAAGAGTGGTTGAGAACTCGACAAATTGCTATCTTCCGTAGACGACAGTCACCATGATCGTATTTGAACGTACGTAGATCATCTGTGTGCTCAACCTCAGGGCACTCGGAGATTTTTGGAAGTGGAATCCGCTGACGGGTGTACACATTCACAAGTTCCCACTCGCAATTGTACCCAATATAAACAACCCAATCTCCATTTGCGCCAGCCCAAGCCTTACCCTGAAGCGATGGCATCTTGACATCACACGTATCGTTATCAAGCGGCATCAACTTGCACAAGGTGAGGCCTCCGTCGTCCGCGCCCATGCGAACAGGCTTATAGCGAAGAACATAGGGGAGATCAAACCACTCCTAGACCCTTGGGTTCCTTGTAATGATGTTATTAGTTGAGTCCAGAATTGGCTTGAACAAAACTGCCATGCTAGCCGAGGTGATGACGTCGCACCGATCAATGAGTTCCCCCACCACGTCATCTTTCAGATTGGGGCAAGAATAATGGGGTCATTTCCGGCTTATTCCCTCCATGGAGAAGACGATCGAACAATGGTAGAAGGAAGGGTGAAGGCAAATGGAGGAGGGAGGAAGAGCGTGCGACAGCAGTTCCAAATCGAGAGGGAAAGGCGAAGAGTCGGCGGACGGTTGCCAGTTTGCCACGGTACATGAAGAGGAGCCCCGGCCTGCACGTCCTTTCGGAAATTGTACAAAAGGACTCGCCGTTGTCTCACTGACATGTTGGAACGGGACCACATGTCAACGAAACATGGTGTGTAATTTCTCATGCAAAATGCGATCTGGCCGCGTGGCCCGAGGTGCCGCATTAGTTATCGACCTTTATTTTTTTAATGGTGTGCCGTTCAGTTTTAAAGCACGACTAATTGGTACTGTTTGAAGAGAAAATATAAACTACTCTACCACTACTCCACCTCTAGTACTAGTAGTATAAAAAAGATATATAGGCTGGAGCTTCAGAACTATCTTGCTAAGGGCTACCCACTTGCTTCTCACACTATCACCCTCTCTCCAGACCTAAAAAACGGCCTCTCTCCCCTCCTCACCGGTGTTCACAGATCCGCCGGGGAAGAAAAGGACGTGCCGCATTGACGCACTCGTCCTCGGCGAGCGAGGTCACACACTGACAACAAAGGCCGTCCTCTCAGACCTAGCGCCCGCGCGGGATGGCCTCCGTCCCCAAGCTCGCTGCCGTAGTGCGTGCGGAGGACGATGACCATGAGCGAAGCCACTTCCCGCCAACCGTCAGGTATGGTACCTCTTTTTGAACCATACCCTTGTTCTATTGCCCCCATCTGCCACGTCGCTGCATGTGGATCTTTTTCCACTCCACCATCTTCCCAATTTCCTATCCTCTGCTCGGTTGGTCATGCTGACGAAAACCTTAATTTGCACTATTAAAGGAAACCCTACTTCATGCAGACTAATCCATGTCTGGGTTGAATAAGGAAAGGAAGGGAGACTGTACTGTCCAAGAGAGTAGGCATCGAACCCGCATCTAGGTTGAAAAGGGGAAAATCAGTAGCTAAGGAACGAGTCTCGTGTCTCTTGGTTGAAGAAGGGTAGAAAGGCATGACAACACAATAGAGAATGACCAGGTCGGTCGGTTTGTTGTCCTCACATAGGAAAAAGGTGGCTAAAGAGAACAAAAATGGGACGTGATCCACCTATGCTACCTAGATATTTGTTGCTCTGGGCAACCATAGCTCCCTGACCACTCTATGCGTCCGTGGAGGTACATCGTACTGGTGCGCCCACTGTCCGAATGGGTCTCCCATGCTCTTATTGCCACTTTTTTGCTGTTAGTATAACACCAACGGTAAAGTCAACCAATGCTACTACTAAAGTGATGCAACATTTAACTAATGCCGCACTCAGTCTAATGCCACCGATAAATTTAACAATGCCATTTAATGTTTGCGGATTATTTCAGGGTTAGCTGTTGATTATGGATGTATTAAAGATTTTTCAGCTAAGGCATTCTAATGTTGTTGCACAACCAGTATACCAACGATGAAACTTGTTACTACCTTTAGATTTTTGCACTGTTAACGCTTATAGATTACATACCTCACTTTCATGAGATAAGTCAATTTTTTTGTACAGTGTCACCTAAATGCCAAGGCGCTGATGTCATTTTATTTTGGTTAAACTGCACAAAAAATTATGAAGACAAGAGGAAAGGTCAAGAGTGCGCACCTCCTCCTTTGGCTATTGTATTGATTCGTTCGATCAAGTTTTTATGTTTGATCGATTATCAAGATTGGGATAGCAATTTTTCATGTCCACTCGAGTTTGAAATGATATTTACCTTGAAGGTACATGGTTTGCAATTTTTTAATACTGTCATTAGTTAATAATGCTAGTTACCATCAGACTTTTGTATTTGGTTTAGTGCTCTTGCACAGCTAGTATACCAATCTTGAAACTTGTTACCTTTACATTTTGTATTGTTAATTCTTATAGAAATCTTCCGGTGCTAGAGCTTATGGAAATTTGTTCAATAAAACCATTGTACTGTACCCTTTAATAAAATAACTACTCTACTGTTGCACTAGCCACTGGATTAGTGTATATTTGTACTATTCGAATGGTGTTGCATTGGCGTATGGACATATATAAAGTGTGGCAAGCTTTCCCAGATATGTGATCAAGAAAACTACTACCCGTTTTTCTAAATACTGGACGTTTGGGTACTTTAAATTGAACTGCGAAAACAACTTATATTTAGGAACAGAGGGTGTAGAGTTCACTCAAATTATCCCGGTAAATCTGGTCACACCTTTGTGAAAATTAATGTTCATTATGTTATCGGAGGAGGTATGTATGTTTGTCTCTAATGCCTATCGAGTACATACCTAACATCATGATGTAATGTTAAGTCATTTCCTCTTGTACAATGTCACTGAATTGTCAAGGCGCTCATGGCATTTTATTTTAGTTGAACTGCACAAAATATGCTTAAAATAGTTGAACTGCACAAAATATGCTTAAAAGAAGAGGAAAGGTCAGGAATCGATCATTCTTTCAGAAATAACTATATATGCCTTTCTGACATCCATCGTTGTTGCCTTATTTATTCCTTCAAACAGGTGGTTAGAAACAATCTTGCTACCTTTTCCCATTAAGAAATTGGAATGCTTATATTTGTGAGTCTATGCTTCAACTAGTGCCACTTTTATAGTAATCACACTTTCAATATCTATGCAAACAGGGATGCTTGATTTTAGTGGAACTGCACAAAAAGTCCAGCTGGTTCAACATTAGGAACATGTTTTCTTCCAAACCTTTATATCCAATTGGTGGCACTATGAGCTGTTCATTACGAAGGTACATGGTTTGCTGCTATCTTGCTACTCTTTTTGTACTATCATTAGATAGTAATACTAGTGGTTTGCATGTGAATTTATTGGCAGGATGGACCTACATTGGAGGTGTAGGACATGATTCAATGATTGGATGCTCAATTTCGGTTGTATCGATTTCACCTCTTCCATCACTGCGAACATGGATATCCTTGGTCTCATGAAGAATAGGCGCTATATTTCTGCTATGAACCAGCAAATCAATTCAGTATGAAATTGTCCAGGGCAAAACATGACTGTATCAAATTGTCCAGTGGAAAACATTACAGATGCTAAGCGAAAGAGACATGTTTAAACCGAAAATACAAGGTGGGGTATATGTTTACTAGCTGCTTGATATTTGTGCAGATAGAGATGTCTGCCCGTTGCTATTTGGCAAACACACAAAGTTACCGCAATTTTGGTTGAACTACACAAGAGAATATTATAGTCAGTGCATGCAGTGCCATTTGAAAATAGACACAGAAAGATTGGATAGTCACTTCGTGGACTGCAGAAAAGTAGTACTGTACAATTTATTGGCCAACACTAGGTGCTTCCTTTATTTGGTGTTATTATACAATAGGCATCATTTTGCCTAAGTTAAAGTTTGAATTCCGAAAATAGTCTCGCCGTGTGATCGAGAGAAGACCAAACCATATTGCAGTGTGTAAGTGCATCTAGTGCCACACCTAGTTGGTTTTGGAGTATTGACGACAAACCTGGTTGAGGGACTAATGTGTTTGTAAGAATTGCAGGACAACACAGGTAGAAGTCGCTCATTGGTTCGGTTTTCCTATCGGAGATGACCCCTAAAAATGTATGAAGACGTTGAAGACAAAGGTGGTATGTGAAGACATTCACATTGAAGACTATGACAAGAGAAGACATCGTGTGAAGACTATGGAGCGCGAAGACTTAGTTGAGTCATAGGAACCACCGTACTGTTAAGTGGGGTCCAAGTGAACCAGTAAAAATGACTGAAGTGATGCTTAACCAAAATCCTATGTCTTCGAGCGAAGATAATGAGATCAAATCTTATCCAGAGTTGGATAAGTCAGCCTTGCTTGTAGCCCAAGTAAAGTTGTCCTGTGTGTTTGAAATCTGACCGTTGGAACACGTGTCAGTTCCTTAGTGACCCAGGGTCATTTCGGACAAATCAGGTCGGGTTGCCTAGTGGCTATAAATAGCCCACCCCTACACCATAAATTGGTTGGCTGCTCAGAGTTAGTGCACGACTTTTGTCATTTGAGAGCAACCCACCTCGAAGTCTTTGAGAGAGAAATCCTTGCGAGGACAAAGCCCTAAACACCCAGAGCCAAAGAGTGTTAGGCATCACTAAAGTCTTCCTGTCTGTGTGATCTGAAGACTTATTACACTTGAGGACTGTGAATCCTCCAGCCGGTTAGGCGTCACGTTCTGAGCATCCAAGAGTCATTGTGGATCGCCGGTGAACGAAGTATGTGAAGGTTTGGAAGTCTACCTTGAAGACTTACCAGAGTGATTGGGCGAGGACTGGGTGTCCTTAGCTCAAGGGGAATAAGGTGAAGACGCAGTCTTCTGAGTTAAATCTCAGCCTCCCTAACCAGACGTATAGTTGACACAGCAACTGGAACTGGTCCAACAAATCATTGTCTTCAACGAGCTACTAGTTCTATCCTTCCCATCTCTTTATTTGCAGTTGGTCCTTGTGAAGTCATTGCCTGTTTGCATTATCCTTTTGTCTTCACTGAGTGACTGCTTGTTCTGATTGGCTTCATACTATCTTCCATCTTGATCCATACTGCCTAGCTGCTATTAGTCTTTGTGCTTTCACTTCTTTGAATACTTGACTATGGCTTGCCTAGTGTAGTCTACCTTCCGCTGCATGGTAATAGGTTTATTTCTATCGTTTGTCTTTGAAACTTCCATGTTTTGAAGACTTTCATAAAAATCGCCTATTCACCCCCCTCTAGTCGATCACTAGCACTTTCAATTGGTATAAGAGCAAGGTACTCCCTTGTTCTTTGTGATTCGGTTTAACCACCTGGAGTTTTAGCTATGTCGACTGCAGGGATAATCAAAGTCTCCGCTGCATGCCCCTTCTTCGATGGAACTGAATATCCCTACTGGAAGAATAAGATGCACATGCATCTTGAAGCCATTGATGTCGACCTCTGGTATGTCGTCAAGACCGCTGCTGATGTCAAGAAGTTCGTTCAACTGGATTCCACTGCCAAGAACATCATCTGTGGTCATCTGACCAAAGGGTTGTATGGCCGTGTGAGTGCTCTGGAAACATCTAAGCTAGTCTGGGACTGGCTCTCCAAGGTCAACGAAGGCATCTCGACCCAGAGAGATCAAAGGATCAGTGTCCTTCGCAACCTCTTCAACCGCTTCAAGAGAAATGACAATGAGAATGTTTAGCTCACGTTTGATCGCCTCACTGACATCACAAATGAGCTTCAAGCTCTCGGCGCTACTGAGATCACCAAGCCTGAAATCGTCAAGACACTCCTGAGATCACTTGACAGCTCGTTTGACACCCTAGCCCTGTTGATTCAAGAACGCCCTGACTTCAAGAGACTCGATCCGTATGACATACTTGAAAGGCTCAACACACATGAGTTTCAGCTTTCTGAGAAACGAGATATCTACGGTCCCAACTATGGCCGGACTCGTGCCTTGAAGGCAAAAGTTGTTTCCTCATCTGAAGAAGAATCTGACTCCAGTTCTGATGATCCTGAAGACATTGGAAAGGAGCTTGCTATGCTGTGAAGAAGTTCCAAAAATTCACCAAGAAGAAACGCTTCAGAAAGTCTTCACGATCCAGCTCAAGGAATGATGAAGCTTCTACTCAGGACTACAAGAAGAGAACATGCCACAAGTGCAAGAAACCTGGTCACTACATCTCTGAGTGTCCGCAGTGGGACAATGAGAACAACAAGAAGAAGAAGAGCAAGGAATATGATTCTAACGACAAGAAGAAGAAGAAATACTCAAAGTCTTCTTCCAAGTCTTCCTCGAAGTCTTCATCACACAAGAAGAGCTCATCTGGCAAGGCTCGTGCGTTTGTTGGCAAGGAAATGGATTCAGAGGAGGAGTCTGCTTCTGAGGAGGCGGAGGTGGAGTCTGAGAAGGAGTCTGATTCTGGCGTTGCGAGTCTGGCTACAGCCTACGTTGCCAAGTCCATCTTCAACACTGAAGACAATGACTTCGTCACCGACACCGATGCTAATGACAAGGACAACTCCGCTCCCACCTATTGCTTCATGGCACACGGTGGCAAGGTAAACGCACGCACTACTCACTATCAAACATCCAGTGAAGATGACTCTGATTGTGGTTCCAAACCCAGCTACGAAACACTTGCTAAAGTTGCAACTGAACAACAGAAAGCTATGGAACATATTCAAAAACTGTTAGACAAAAGCGATGACCTGTTAGATGCTGAAATGACTCGATCTCAGTCCTTAATTGAAGACATAAAAAATCTTCATGTTAAGTATGAGGAACTTGAAAGTCATCATGAAACGCTCTCAACAACTCATGAAAAGCTTTCCTATGATTATCTTCAAAGGAAGCAAGATCTTGAGAAATTGAGAGTGGCTCATGAAGATTTTCAAACGGAAAACGAGTCACTTCGCGCCAAATAGATCAGTCCCACTCAGGAAGGATTTGAACCACCATGTCTTAAATGCATTGAGCGTGATAATGCTACTTCTATTGCTGGATGTTCTACTGCTGCTAATGTTGCAATATCTTCAACTGTTGATGTGGTAACTAACCCCTCTGCTGAGGATGCCACTGCTATTGCTGATGAAAATGCTAGGTTGAAGACATTTCTTTAAACAAGAATGTACAAAAGTCTCAAAGGGCATCAGACACTATGTGATATCCTCAAAAGGCAGATACTGAACCGAAACCCTAGGAAAGAGGGTGTTGGGTTCGAAAGGAAAATGAATGCTGATGGCTCTTACTGGAAACCTGAGCAGTACCCCAAAAACACATGGGTTGCTGCAAAGGAACCTTCAGTGGATCCATCCACCCTATCTGGCTTCACTTGTGCTAATCCCATCATCACTGATGAATCCTTTGATGCAAACTACAGACTATTTGAAAATTAGAATGGTGAAGTGTTTGCCAGGTATATTGGTACTAACTGCAGGAATGGGCCACCTATGAAGAAAGTCTTGGTGCCGAAAAAGTGTCTGGAGAATCTTCCTGTGAATGTCGTCATGACACCACAAGTGAAGAAGACAAACCCCAGACCATAGGCTTCATATGATCCAAAGGCTTCATACAGACAGAGGACTCACCTGAGTCGCACTAACACAAATGTTTTGCAGGGAAACCATACTCAGTCCTATGGATATGAGCGTGTTTCATCAAACCGCCATGTTCATAAGACCCAGAACTACTCTGCTTATTCTTATGAGTACTATTCTCCACCTGCAAGACTATTTGCTAGGGCTCCAAAGCCAAAGTTCTCAGATGCTGCACTTAGACTCATTGCTTCGAAGCCACCCTTGAAGATGTGGGTGGCTAAGAAAGCTTAACTCTCTTTTGCAGGGAAAGGTCTCCAGCCGAAAATCAAATGCGTTTGAAGCTATTACTGGGGACCTTAAACATCTTGTAGGGCGCAAGAGCAAATGCCCAAATGGTCTTATTATGTATTTTGTTCCTGAGTCGCTTGCTACTTGCCCTATCAGTCCTAACCTCGATCTAAGCTTTAATAATCCTCTTGCTCGTCAAATGTTTATGCTTCACAATGCTCTTCGTGAAGCCTATCCCCCTAACTGCACTGTAGGGTATAACACCAGCTGCTTCAGAATGGATTATTGATAGTGGATGTACTAATCACATGACTGGCAAGCGAAGTCTTCTCATGGACTCAACCTTACGTCCATCTGACAAAAGTCACATCACATTTGCTGATACTGGTAAAAGCAAGGTATTGGGTCTAGGTAGAGTTGCAATCTCAAAGGATCATCACATGGATAAAGTGATGCTTGTTGAATCCCTTGGTTTCAACTTAATGTCCATCTCAATGCTTTGCGATTTGAACATGACTGTGATATTTGGAAAATATCGTTGCCTAGTTCTAATGGAATCTGACAAGTCTCTACTCTTTGAAGGGTATCGGAAAGATCATTTGTACATGGTAGATTTCTCAGCAGGACCACAGCTTGCTGTATGTCTTCTTGCAAAAGCTTCAGAATGTTGGCTCTGGCATCGGAGGCTAGGACATGCTGGCATGAGGAACTTGCACACTCTTTCAAAGAAGAAGCACGTCATAGGCATCGAGGGCGTCAAGTTCAAGAAGGATCACTTATGCGGTGCCTGCGAAGCTGGAAAGATGACGAGGGCCAAGCATCCCTCGAAGACAATCATGACAACAACTCAACCCTTCGAACTGCTACACATGGATCTCTTTGGCCCTACTCACTACTCAACCCTTACTACTACTGCTTGTCTCTGTGGCTTCGTCATTGTTGATGATTATTCAAGATATACATGGGTGCATATAATCCTCTACAAGACTGAAGTGCAGGATGTCTTCAGACGCTTCGCCAATCAAGCCATGAACAACTATGGCGTCAAGATCAAGCACATCCGAGGTGACAATGGCACTGAATTCAAGAACACTGGCCTCGACACCTATCTTGATACATTGGGCATCACTCATGAGTTCTCAGCTCCGTACACGCCGCAGCAGAATGGCATCGTGGAACGCAAGAACAGAACACTCATTGAGATGGCTCGGACAATGCTCGATGAATACCAGACTCCAAGGAAGTTCTGGCCTAAAGCTATTGATACTGCATGCCATGTCATCAACCGTGTTTATCTTCACAAGCTTATGAAGAAAACATCCTATGAACTCCTCACTGGTAAGAAGCCAAACATCAGTTACTTTAGAGTATTTGGTGCCAGGTGCTGGATCAAGGATCCACATCACACTTCAAAATTTGCACCGAAAGCATATGAAGGTTTTGTGCTTGGTTACGGAAAGGATTCGCACTCCTATAGAGTCTTTAACCTCTTTCACTATAAAGTGGTTGAAACTGTGGATGTGCGGTTCGATGAGACTAGCGGCTCGCAAAGAGAGCACCTGCCAAATGTGCTAGATGAAATTCCACCCAATGAATCCATAAAGCTTATGGGAACTGGAGAAATCATACCGTCTGAAGTACAGCCTGAAGAGGAACTTATCATCTCTGCACCTGATCAACCTGAAGACAATGCTCAGCCTGAAGACAATCCTTCAAACGATGACAATGATTAGCAAGAGAAAAATCTTCGTCCAGTTCATCCTCGTGTTGCAAATGAAGTATAGATTGAGAAGATAATCGATAGCATCAATGCACCTGGTTCACTCACTCATTCAAGGGCAACACAACTAGCAAATTTCTATGGGCACTTTGCATTCGTCTCAATATCTGAACCCAAGAAAGTTGATGAAGCCTTCATGGAACCTAAATGGATTCAAGCTATGCAAGAAGAGCTTCAACAGTTTGAGCTGAATAATGTATGGGAATAGGTCAAGCGTCCTGATCCTCGTAAACACAATATCATAGGAACTAAATGGATATATCGCAACAAGCAAGATGAGCAGCCTGAAGAGGAACTTATCATCTCTGCACCTGATCAACCTGAAGACAATGCTCAGCCTGAAGACAATCCTTCAAACGATGACAATGATTAGCAAGAGAAAAATCTTCGTCCAGTTCATCCTCGTGTTGCAAATGAAGTATAGATTGAGAAGATAATCGATAGCATCAATGCACCTGGTTCACTCACTCATTCAAGGGCAACACAACTAGCAAATTTCTATGGTCACTTTGCATTCGTCTCAATATCTGAACCCAAGAAAGTTGATGAAGCCTTCATGGAACCTAAATGGATTCAAGCTATGCAAGAAGAGCTTCAACAGTTTGAGCTGAATAATGTATGGGAACAGGTCAAGCGTCCTGATCCTCGTAAACACAATATCATAGGAACTAAATGGATATATCGCAACAAGCAAGATGAGCATGGTCAAGTTGTTAGAAACAAGGCTCGTCTAGTTGCTCAAGCGTACACTCAAGTTGAAGGAATTGACTTCGAAGAAACATTTGCCCCTATGGCTAGGCTTAAAGCTATACGCATACTGCTAGCCTATGCAAATCATCATAACATCCTTCTGTATCAAATGGATGTAAAGAGTGCTTTTCTCAATGGCAAGATTGAAGAAGAAGTGTATGTTGCACAACCGCCTGGCTTTGAAGATCCAAAACATCCTGACATGGTTTATAAGCTCAACAAGGCACTGTATGGCCTCAAACAAGCCCCTCGTGCTTGGTATGACACACTCAAAGACTTCCTGAAGAGCAAAGGCTTCAAACCTGGTTCCCTGGATCATACTCTCTTCACGAAGACATATGATGGTGAACTGTTTGTGTGTCAAATATATGTGGATGACATTATCTTCGGCTGCACAAATCAGAAATACAGTGATGAGTTTGGATACATGATGCAAGAGCAATATCAGATGTCCATGATGGGTGAGCTGAAGTTCTTCCTTGGTCTTCAAATACGGCAGCAACGCAACGGCTTCTTCATATCTCAAGAGAAATACCTCAAAGATTGCGTGAAGAAGTTTGGAATGCAAGACTGCAAGGGTTATACGATGCCAATGCCTACCAAGAGTCATCTGGGTTCTGACGCCAATGGTAAAGAGTTCGATCAAAAGGTATACCGCTCCATGATTGGTTCTTTGCTTTATTTATGTGCATCTAGGCCAGATATCATGCTTAGTGTTTGCAAGTGTGCCCGATTCCAAGCGGCACCAAAGGAATCACATCACTTAGCTGTGAAGCGAATTCTTCGATATTTCGCTTACACCCCAACACTAGGATTATGGTATCCCAAGGGCTCAGAGTTTGATCTAGTTGGATTCTCGGACGCTGATTATGCTGGTGACAAGGTGGATCACAAGTCTACGTCAGGCACATGTCACTTTCTGGGACGATCACTTGTGTGTTGGTCTTCAAAGAAGCGGAACTGTGTATCTCTCTCCACTGCTGAATCTGAATACATTGCTGCTAGATCTTGCTGCCTCAGCTTCTATGGATGAAGCAAACACTCATAGACTATGGCATTCATCTGAAGCAAGTGCCACTCTACTGCGACAATGAAAGCGCCATCAAGATCGCCAACAAACCAGTTCAGCACTCGAAGACAAAGCACATTCAGATCCGTCATCACTTTCTCAGAGATCATGTCATGAAGGAAGATATTGATATCATTCACATCAGCACTGAAGAGCAACTGGCAGATATCTTCACAAAGACCTTGGATGAGAAAAGGTTTTGCAAGTTGCGGTGTGAGCTAAATATCTTGGAATCCTCAAATGTACTGTGATCATGCACACATCCTAACACTTATGCGTGTTGATGACTTAGATGTGCAAACACACGAAGTAACGTATATCTTCAACTAATGAAGACTTACACTCTAAGTGTGAATACATTAACGTGGAATTTGACTTTGGAGCGCCACGATAATTGTGCGCCGTGTCTGGGTCTAATAGTTCCTATACGGTGGGTAACGCCACCACCAAACTTTTGTTTGGCATACTTTCTGATGGCCTTACATTTGCAAAGTCTTCACATTTTGTTTGTCTTCAATGTTAACATGGCTTCATGTGTATCTTCACTATATTGATTTGGTTTCTGTCCTCTACAGCATTCACTTATAACTATGTCTTCTAGTTGAATCTTTTGAACTAAGTGAATGTGACTGGACCCTAACCTTTCTATGCTCCTGTCTCAAATCTATCTATCCAAATCATATGCATTCTATTGAAACTGTCAAATGTCTTCTCTGTGTCTGTCGTGGTATTCTCACGGGAGGGGTGCAAGACAACATATGCCACAAGATGGCTTCGTGTGAGGGCAAGACTGCTGCTGATAGGCCCGGGAGCGGGTATGCGAATAGCACGCGGTAGTTTACCCAGGTTTGGGGCTCTCCGGAGAGATAACACCCCTACTCCTGCATGTCTGACTATATGTGGTATATCTGTAGTACAGAGTGCTCCTGGAGCTGTATCTAGATGAGTGCTATATGCTACTAGCCTCATGTATGTATCGGTGGCCGGGATGAGCAAGCATGCTCTAGTGGCCGAATGAGTGTGTGCTTATACGTGTGTGAGGATGGGTGGATGGCTAGCTATATATACTGGGAGCTAGCTTAGCATGTAAGCCATGTAGGCATGGTAGCTAGCTAGCTAGTGGCATGGTGGGGTGTCATCCTTGTCCCCTGGGTCACTTCATAAATAGTGCCCAGGGACAAGGGACACTGTACATGAAGGCTGGGGTGTCACGTGAACAGTGCCGGGTACGGTCGTCACGTCGGGGTCGCGTCCGACTGCAGTTGACTTTGGGCAGTCGGCCTGGTGGAGGAGTCGGCAGCCAGCAGTCGGCCTGGTGGAGGAGTCGGCAGCCAGCAGTCGGCCTGGCGGAGGAGTCGGCAGCCAGCAGTCGGCCTGGCGGAGGAGTCGGCAGCCAGCAGTCGGCCTGGCGGAGGAGTCGGCAGCCAGCAGTCGGCCTGGCGGAGGAGTCGACAGCCAGCAGTCGGCCTGGCGGAAGAGTCGGCAGCCAGCAGTCGGCCTGGTGGAGCAGTCAGCAGCCAGCAGTCAGCCATCGGCCAGGTAGTTGGGCTGAGGGGCTTTGCTAGCCCCGATATCTTGAATTCTTGTCTCGCCGTCTTCGGGGTATCCGTGTCCAATTACTCCGACAGTAGCCCCCAAGCCTCCGGGCAACTTGGCAAAGTTGGGCGGAGGTTTTTTGGCGAGTGTTCATGGAAATGATCATGAAAAAGACAAAGTTAGTCCACGCAGATATATCAAATGTTTGTTTTTAGCATTGCAAGTTTTATGCGGAGGGTGCCGACTCGGTTTCGTTCAAGCCCCCTTCAATCTTTCTCGTGTTCCCTCCGCCATTTGGCTTGTGCTCTCGCTCGCCGGACAGCCGCTCTGCGGTCTGTGGCTGAGAGTGGGCCGCAAAGTGGAGTGTACAGTACTCAGACTCTGGGAGTAGATTTAACCGAGCAGATACTTATAAAGGAAACAGTCGGGTCACCCGAAGCGTTTTTCTTCCCGGACGTTTTCGGGTGGGTGGCCTCCAGCATTCACTCTTGCTAGTCAGACAGCCGCTCTGCGATCTGTGACTAAGAGTGGGCCTTTGGTACCACGCACGGTACTAAGCCGTCTGCGGGAACTGACGTCTCAGGCCAAGCGGCCAGCCCCCGAGCCAACTCTGGTTGGCGCCGGGGCGAACAGTGATGCAACTGTAATCAAACGTGGAGACAGCGATGCTCGGGGTTATCCGTGATTGCGTGGTGCAAAAAATATGCGGGTGAGGAGCTCACATTCGTTTTCGTGTTGCCGAGGCAGAGTTTGCCGAAGACAGCCGGCGCTCCCACTGTGTGTAGTATTCGAGCCTTCGGGTGCTCGAAGGGGGTCCCGGCCGGTCAGGATCGACCGGCCAGGTGGCGATGCATCTTGCAGCGCCTATCTTCTTCTTTTTCTCTTCTGCCGGCTGCTCGGAGCCGGACAAAACTCTTCTCTTGTCTGCAATCTTCGCGGGGGCGCGTCAGCGCACCTGCTAGATGTAGCCCCCGAGATTCGGCTCGACTGCTAAGCAGTCGGGCCGGATCTTCCGGCAACTACTTCGTTTTCTTCTTCACGGGGGCGCGTCAGCGCACCCGCTGGGTGTAGCCCCCGAGATCTGGGCCGACTGCTGAGCAGTCGGGCCGGATCTCCCGGCAACTACTATGTCTTTTTTCTCGCGGGGGCGCGTCAGCGCACCCGCTGGGTGTAGCCCCCGAGATCTGGGACGACTGCTGAGCAGTCGGGCCGGATCTCCCGGCAACTACTATGTCTTCTTTCTCGCGGGGGCGCGTCAGCGCACCCGCTGGGTGTAGCCCCCGAGATCTGGGCCGACTATTGAGCAGTCGGGCCAGATCTCCCAGCAACTACTATGTCTTCTTCTTCATGGGGGCACGTCAACGCACCCGCTGGGTGTAGCCCCCGAGATCTGGGACGACTGCTGAGCAGTTGGGCCGGATCTCCCGGCAACTACTTTGTCTTCTTTCTCACGGGGGCGCGTTAGCGCACCCGCTGGGTGTAGCCCTGAGATCTGGGCCAACTGCTGAGCAGTCGGGCCGGATCTCCCGCAACTAATATGTCTTCTTCTTCGCGGGGGCGCGTCAGCGCACTCGCTGGCTGTAGCCCCCGAGATCTGGGCCAACTGCTGAGCAGTCGGGCCGGATATCCCGGCAACTACTATGTCTTCTTTCTCGCGGGGGCGCGTCAGGGCACCCGCTGGGTGTAGCCCCCGAGATCTGGGCCGACTGTTGAGCAGCCGGGCCGGATCTCCCGGCAACTACTATGTCTTCTTCTTCGCGGGGGCGCGTCAGCGCACCCGCTGGGTGTGTTGTCGGAGCAGGAGGCAGTCCAGCCAGCTTGGCACAGCCGGCAGCGCGGGTCACGATTGACCGTCCGAGTGGCAAAGCAGGCGGACGGGTCATCCGGATGATTTTTTTTCTCTTTATCCCAGCCGACTTCTTCTTCTTCTTTTTTTACAAAGCCAGGTAGCGGGCGTGAGGACCCGGCCTGTCTGGATGGCAGGAGCCGTCCGTCCGGGAAACAGGCGCGACCCGGCCATCCGGGTGGCGGGACCCGGCCACTTTCTTTCTCTTCTTTCTGTCCGACTCCATGTGGGCAGCCGGACCCTTTTTCAGCCGTGGGCAATCGGCCCTTTGACTTTTCTACCCGGCCCTGTTTCTTCTCTTTCTTTCGTTCTTTTCGCCCGAGTCTCTGAACGGCTGGGCAGCCATGGTGCGGGGCACGAGCGGCGACCCGGGGTCGGCCAAGGGTGGGCGCAGCCACACCCGGGCAGGCGCAGGGCGGCGCCGCAGATCTAGGCGAGCCGGGCGGGGGAGTGGCCGGGCGGCGGCCGAGCCAGGTTGGCGCGCGGGAGCCGGCAGATGCGGGCAGGCGGAAGGCGGCCAGCACGGGAGCCGACCGAGCACGCGGAGGCCGGCTAGAGCGACGAGCCGGCCAGGGCGCGCAGGCAAGAGGCGACTGGGCGCGCGCGCGAAGACGACGGCGAGCAGTAGTGGCGTACGAGGCGGGCGGCGCAGACGGCCAAAAGGCAACAGCTGGCCGCACAGCAGCAGCCGGCACCGGGGCGCGGGAGCCGGCGTAGGCGGAGCCAGACCGAGCCGGCGGTGCCAGGCCAGCGCGGGGAGGCGGCCTGACGACGCAGGCGGTCGTGCGCGGCCGAGCAGGCGCGGGGAGGCCGCCCGGTGGAGCAGGCGGAGCCGGTCCGGGGAGGCGGCGCGGGGCCTATGCGGGCAAGGCGAGGCATAGGGCCGGCGCGCGCGGGACGCATCGAGCCGGTTGCATGTGCAGGAGGAGCAAGCGGAGCTAGGTCGCTTCTCGATGCAAGACGGAGAGGCGTAGACGGGCGCAGCCCGCTGGCTGGATTCGCCCGGGCGCCAGGTTGGCATAGCAGGTCAGGCGGCAGGCGAGGCGCAGCCGGCCAGAAAGCCAACCAGAGCAGCCAACCAAGCCGCGGCCGGACAAAGCTGAACTGGCCGGGGGAGCTTAGGCGGAGTAGCATGCGGCTGCGCGGGCGGAGGGGCGCGCGGGGGCTGGGGTCGAGCCAGAGTCTGGATAGCGTACGAGTAGTATCCGTGTTGCATCTGGGAGGTATATAGGTAGTGTATGTGGCTATGGTTTGACCATGGTTTGACTCGCATCTAGCTAGCTAGCATAGATGGTATATGGAGGAGCGACGCGCGTTTCGGCCGGAGCAAAGCACAGCGCGGAGGGGAGCGGACGCGAACGGCGCGTGAACGTACGCTGCCGACCGAAGCGAGGCTCTGCGCGCGGCGCGCGCGTGGACGGACAGCCGGTGTCGCAATGGTGGTGATGACAAAGATGGCGAAGCCGACGGCGAGGACGCACCGTCCTGCACAGCCGCTCCGGGGGCGGGTCAAAGTCGAGCCCCCGAGCACTACCAGAGAGACGGCGCGACGCCGCGGCGGTGATGGCGAAGATGGCGAAGCCGACGGCGAGGACGCGCCGTCCCGCACAGCCGCTCCGGGGGCTGGTCGAAGTAGAGCCCCGAGCGCTACCGGAGAGACGGCGCGACGCCGCGGCGGTGATGGCGAAGATGGTCCCGTCCGGACTACGAAACTAGCAGCAGTGCGGTAGCATAGTACCGCCCCACGGTGGGCGCCAAATGTCGTGGTATTCTCACGGGAGGGGTGCAAGATGACATATGCCACAAGATGGCTTCGTGTGAGGGTAAGACTGCTGCTGATAGGCCTGGGAGCGGGTATGCGAATAGCACGCGGTAGTTTACCCAGGTTTGGGGCTCTCCGGAGAGATAACACCCCTACTCTTGCATGTCTGAGTATATGTGGTATATCTGTAGTACACAGTGCTCCTGGAGCTGTATCTAGATGATTGCTATATGCTACTAGCCTCATGTATGTATCGGTCGCCGGGATGAGCAAGCATGCTCTAATGGCCGAATGAGTGTGTGCTTATACGTGTGTGAGGATGGGTGGATGGCTAGCTACATATAGTGGGAGCTAGCTTAGCATGTAAGCCATGTAGGCATGGTAGCTAGCTAGCTAGTGGCATGGTGGGGTGTCATCCTTGTCCCCTGGGTCACTTCATAAATAGTGCCCAGGGACAAGGGACACTGTACATGATGGCTGGGGTGTCACGTTAACAGTGTCGGGTATGGTCGTCACGTCGGGGTCGCGTCCGGCTGCAGTTGACTTGGGGCAGTCGGCCTGGTGGAGGAGTCGGCAGCCAGCAGTCGGCCTGGTGGAGGAGTCGGCAGCCAGCAGTCGTCCTGGTGGAGGAGTCGACAGCCACCAATCGGCCTGGGGGAGGAGTCGGCAGCCAGCAGTCGGCCTGGCGGAGGAGTCGGCAGCCAGCAGTCGGCCTGGCGGAGGAGTCGGCAGCCAGCAGTCGGCCTGGCGGAGGAGTCGGCAACTAGCAGTCGGCCTGGTGGAGCAGTCAGCAGCCAGTAGTCAGCCATCGGCCAGGTAGTTGGGCTGAGGGGCATTGCTAGCCCTGATATCTTGAATTCTTGTCTCACTGTCTTCGGGGTATCCGTGTCCAATTACTCCGACAGTGTCCTTGTCAGCAGAAGATACAGACGCAAACATTAATCTGTTTTCAATGCTCAATCCTTTTTACCTGAAACCCGGAGAAGCGGGAACGACCAGCCGACAATCCAGGCGTACGTGGGAACATGGAACAACCTCCGCTGTGTTGCATGATCGCCACGTGTCCTTCAGATGTGAACCGCCAGGGGCACCTGCGTAATAACGCTATGTCGTCCCTGTCCCTATAAATACACGCCTCACCCCAGTCATTATCTCTTCTTCCACTTCTCTCTCTCGCACAAACCCTAGCGCCACTGCTAGCCCTCGATGACGTCGGCGACTAAGCGCTTAGCTGCCGCAACCTCACCGACGCCGTCCTCACGCCGGCCGCGGACATCGTCTTCTCCGCCGTCGCTATAGGTGTCCTCCGTCGTCAAGTTAGGGCACGGAAGATCGAGCTGCTCGGCCTCTTCTCACACTTCGTCTAGAAGTTCCTTGTGTGGTAAATAAAAACTCTTTTTACAGTCCTTTTGATCGATAGATTCATCCTTTTCAACCTCAAGAGGTTTCTGTTGCTACAAAGTTGGATCCATCCTGTTTTGCATCTCATAGCATGCCTAGTATGTTCAATTATGCTTCACAAAGTAGTTAGATTCCTCACTTGTACTTATTCATGTATTCGTACAAATCTGGAACCAACTCTCTACATATGAGTGAATGTCTTCGCACTATCAGGTCAATGTCTTCTAAAATGATTTATCTTCAAAACCTTCTAAGAATGCATATGACCTCTTCCCCTTCCCTCACATCTCTAATGCTGTCACAGGTACATGTCCGTGGGAGAATCCCTTGGTTCTCATAGTCTGCATTCATTTGCAGAGTTCTTACAGCATCATATAAATTCTCCTGAAGCCATTTCCTGTCTGACCAGTAGACAGAAGACTTTAACAGTGTTGAAGCCTTTCAGTCTAAACTTCATGGCTAAAGAGAAATCAGCAAGGAAGGGAGGCAGACAGCGCCGTGGGGGTACATCAATGGACCTGCCCGAAGATCTCTATGAACGATACAAAACTGACCCCGAAGAAAGCTATGGTCAACGCAAGACATGAATCCAATGGATTCAAAGATACTGGGCCGAGCAATGGTTCAAGTATAGATTCGTCACCAAGGAGTATGCTGAAAAGAATGCTCTCTCGCGACCTTGGGGAGATATTCTGTATAAAAATCTTCAACCCAAGACCAGAACTGAAGCCATTGCTTAAGGATTTTACCCTTGCATGGTCCGAGGGCCACAAGCTACTGATGCCGACCCATCGTCATTGCTATAGTATCGAGATGACAATCTGTTCAAGTGCAACTATCAGGCTGCAAAGAACTCGGCCAAGGAAAACAAGAAGTCTTTGGGATTAGACTTCAACCCAGGCCCCTCTACACCACATGCTGACGACACATGCAAAGCTGACCCCAATCTTGTTGGGCCCTTCTACAACTTAGAAGGTCTCATCACTCACATTCAGGTTCATGGGGCACCCGTGGACCACTCTGCAGATGACGCTGATTCTGACGAAGCACCTGCACCACCGAAGCCTGTGAAGCAAAAGAAACCAAAGGCTTCAAAGCCCTCCTCTACACCAAAGGTCTCACAAGCGAAGCCTCTGGCCACTGCACCTCCTGAAGCTAGTGTGCAGTCTGAAGATCTCTCTCGCATCTCCAAGTCTGACAAGTTGAAAAAGCCCATGCAACCAACTGGTCAAGCATTGACTCCTGCTACTGTTTTGAGAAACGAGAATGACGCCATTGATCTGTCTAGCGACGACGATCTTGGCGATGATGCTCTTGAGCAATTGATAAAGAGCAAGCAAGAGACAGAAATCTTAAATGATCTTCCCCTCTTTGATGTGGAGATTCTGTACAAGTTTATTGATGAGTGGTTTGACAGCCTAGACCTCGGTTTTGATGATCTTTAGCTCCCGATTGGCCTCAGCGTCTCCTTCCACGGAGCCATTGCTCCTGAGCTGGCTCTTGCCCAGAAGATTGTTGAGCTGAAGCACAAGATTGACTATGAAAAGGCTCAGTTCAAGAAGCACATCGCCAAGCTCAATGTTGAAGACATTCAAAACTTCAAGGTCATGATGCATGAGCTCAAGGAGGCATTCCAAAAGAAACAAGAAAAAGCAAAAGGTTCTCGTGAGCACATGAAGAATCTTGCTACCAAATGTGTTCAAGGCTACAATGAAGCTGAAAAGCGCAACGCTTTGGGGCGACCAGGTATCGACCACAGAATGGCTGCCAAGAAGAAGAAGACGCCAGCTGTGGCCGAACTAGAAGCATCAAGGCAGGAAGAACCTCGCATTGTCTTCCCGGCCAGTATGACAGGCTTGAAGCCTAAGGTCCCCATAGTGGCTTCGGAGTTCAAGAAAACGAGAGCAGCTGAAGCCGAAGCTAGAAAGCGCAAGACCAAAGCCACCACTGATGATGCTCCACCAACCAAGAAAATAAAAACAAAGAAGAGAGACCGGGCTGCTTTCATAGAGCCCCTTGTTGTCGAGCGAATTTCTGTTGCTCGTCCTTCCTCTGCACATCAAGAACGTCATTTGGTAGTTCATGAGCCTGCTTCCACAGAGGCTCCTGAAGCTGAAGAGAATCCAGCTGTTGACCCCACCGCAGCTGAAGACATTGGTCATCAAGACAATGTTGAAGATGATTAAGTCCTTCCTCAGATCGAGCTCAATTTGGTATCATCGCCTGTCCTCACGAATAGCAAACTCATCATCATTAATCGTCCATTAACGCCAATTGGTTAGGATGACTCGTGGGCTGATCAGCCTCAAAAATCCCCTCGTGATGAAGAATCAACAGTTACTCCCCCAACCCAGGTCACCACTCCGGTGATTGACAATGAACACTTTGAGGCCCAACCAACTCCATCTCCACAGGCGTCGCCAGCGTTTCGCAGGCTTCACAAAGGACCAAGGCCACAGGTCACATTGTCAAGTGTTCGAGAAGGAGAAGAGCGCCAATCCATTTCACGCGAAGTCTTTCCTGAAGCCTCTCCTACTGCGAACATCCCTGAATCTGAAGCCAAAACGGCTGAAGATATTCCGGCTCCATCAGCCGATGATCAAGAAGAAGAACCAAGAGATGAAGGAAGAGCTGCTACACCCCCGTCCAACCCTGAAGTTGTTCTCGAGGAGAACGTGTCTGACCCTCCAGCTCCTGAAGTGGAGGTTACCAATACTGAGGTTGCCACCAACACTGAAGCCCATGACGTTGTCATGACTGAAGCTAATATGGCGCCTGAAGCTAATGTGGTGCCAGATGTCACTGCACCTGATGCAAATCTGCAGCTTGAAGCCAATGCCTCTGCTCCTGTACCACCTCCCAGGCCACACACCATCGAGCAAGCATATGATCGTGGTCAGCTTGTTACAGTCCGCTGGCCAATTTTGGTTCCTCTGCCTACTCCCGTACCTCAATTTTCTTATCATGTGGAGCACAGGCCTTAGGTCGAGAAGCCAAAGCCAAGGCTACCACGGTTCCCAGGTATTGCAATGTACCAAGATCATTCAATCTGAATGGATTCAAGGCACACAACACATTCTTTGACAGTGACAAGAATCCCTACACAAGGCCAAGAATCTCCTCAGATTGATTCTGGAGTTATCAGCAGTGAAACTACTATTCTTGCGTCTTGTACAATCAGGGGCGCATCTTCCCACATATGCAACCATTGCTGGACTGCCGTGCCTTGAAGAAGCCCTTGACTGCTTCCGTGATGCGGGTCTGCTCAACTTTGTGACTGCCAAGGAACACTGGAATGAAGAACTTCTGCTTCAATTCTATGCTACCCTCCACATTCGTGGGTACAACAGGGATCCGAAGACTTGGATCCTTGAGTGGATGACGGGCGATGTCCATCATGAAGCTAAAGCCCAAGACATCATTGAGCTTATAGCCCTGCCCACTCCTGGCGAATATTATGAACCAGGTTGTCAACAACACCAGAATGCTTTGGAGAGCATTTTCCAAAAGCCTGAGCCTAACATGAGACAAATGCTGAGCATGATGAAGCCTTTGCCACGCGACACTGAATACCGAACGGAATTCTTTGTCGAAGACCTAGAGTATCTGCCCCATACCATTTACCATATCATCAGGAAAACTCTATGGCCTGTCAAAGGACATTCATCTGTAGCGAAGCTTCAAGGAGCAATGAAAACTTTGGTTTTCTATATCTTCAATGGCATCAGCTTCAATGCTCAAGACTTCTTCATCACTTGAGTTTGACATTGCTCACTGCTGAAGAGTTTGACATTGCTTGAGCATTGAAGCTGATGCCATCCAAGAAACCTGGTGTGTTGCCAGCCAAGAAACTTTGGTCCTGGAAGAGTTTGACATTGCTCACTGCTGAAGCAGATCTTCAAGACGATGGCTTCACAGAAAGATTCAAGTTTGACTCCACTCCTCCAAGGAATGCTCACTTGAGTCGGACTCCCTCACTTGAAGACTCTAACTATTCTTCCTCAGCTGCAACGGTGAATGCCAGAGTCATAGATGATCAAGATGATGCCACTTCACCACCACCACCGTCAGCGCGTGTCGACACTGCACCAAGTTCTTCTGCACCACCAAACCTCAACAACGACCCTGCTGCTTCACCTCCTCCTCATGGGAACGAGTAGAAGCTCTATGTCTTCAAACCTTTTTGGTCATTACTGACAAAAGGGGGAGAAGCATATGAGTTGATAGTCTTCAAGCGGGTCCATATGGATGGTTGCTTTACTTTTGCTACATTTGCCAAGTGCTTACAACTCTCGTTTTTGATACATTCGGTTTGTTTTGAGTTGTAACACTTAAACTTGATGGTCGTCTACTACCTTTTCGACACTATGTGATGCGATGATAAATTCCGCACGTGCGACGATAAATTCCGCACGAAGTCATTTTGCAGACGTCCATTCTTCATTATGCATGTCATTATCTTCGATATATCCTTTCATGCATGATGAATTGTCTTCTTAAGTAGAAGAGGAGCTCCACAAGTACAACCTGCCATGTGCATTTGCATTCAAAAGCAAAATACTTATATGCACATCTTCAGGGGGAGCCTTTCTGCTACTTACGAAGACAATACCTAAATCCTTTACAATTTCACATGCTTTTATCCCCGTTGAAAACTTCAACCAGTTTGTCATCTATCACCAAAAAGGGGGAGATTGTAAGTGCATCTAGTGCCACCCCTAGTTGGTTTTGGAGTATTGACGACAAACCTGGTTGAGGGACTAATGTGTTTGTAAGAATTGCAGGACAACACAGGTAGAAGTCCCTCATTGATTCGGTTTTCCTACCGGAGATGACCCCTAAAAATGTATGAAGACATTGAAGACAAAGGTGGTATGTGAAGACATTCACATTGAAAACTATGACAAGAGAAGACATCGCGTGAAGACTATGGAGCAGGAAGACTTAGTTGTTTCGTTGTTTCCTTTTCTTCTTGGTTGAGTCATAGGAACCGCCGTACTGTTAAGTGGGGTCCAAGTGAACCAGTAAAAATGACTGAAGTGATGCTTAACCAGAATCCTATGTCTTCGAGCGAAGATAATGAGAGCAAATCTTATCCAGAGTTGGATAAGTCAGCCTTGCTTGTAGCCCAAGTAAAGTTGTCGTGTGTGTTTGAAATTTGACCGTTGGAACACATGTCAGTTCCTTAGTAACCCAGGGTCATTTCAGACAAATCAGGTCGGGTTGCCTAGTGGCTATAAATAGCCCACCCCTACACCATAAATTGGTTGGCTGCTCAGAGTTAGTGCACGACTTTTGTCGTTTGAGAGCAACACACCTCGAAGTCTTTGAGAGAGAAATCCTTGCGAGGACAAAGCCCTGAACACCCAGAGCCAAAGAGTGTTAGGCATCACTGATGTCTTCCTGTCTGTGTGATCTGAAGACTTATTACACTTGAGGACTGTGAATCCTCCAGCCGGTTAGGCGTCACGTTCTGAGCATCCAGGAGTCATTGTGGATCGCCGGTGAACAAAGTATGTGAAGGTTTGGAAGTCTACCTTGAAGACTTACCAGAGTGATTGGGCGAGGACTGGGTGTCCTTAGCTCAAGGGGAATAACGTGAAGACGCGGTCTTCTGAGTTAAATCTCAGCCTCCCTAACCAGACGTACAGTTGACACAGCAACTGGAACTAGTCCAACAAATCATTGTCTTCAACGAGCTACTAGTTCTATCCTTCCCATCTCTTTATTTGCAGTTGGTCCTTGTGAAGTCATTGCCTGTTTGCATTATCCTTTTGTCTTCACTGAGTGACTGCTTGTTCTGATTGGCTTCATACTATCTTCCATCTTGATCCATACTACCTAGCTGCTATTTGTCTTTGTGCTTTCACTTCTTTGAATACTTGACTATGGCTTGCCTAGTGTAGTCTACCTTCCGCTGCATGGTAATAGGTTTATTTCTATCGTTTGTCTTCGAAACTTCCATGTTTTGAAGACTTTCATAAAAATCGCCTATTCACCCCCCTCTAGTCGATCACTAGCACTTTCACAGTGGATGTTCCTCCATCATGTGTGGTTCATTCTCATGGTTCCAGCTGTTGGTGAAACCACTTACGTTTGCAAGAGGAACTGTAGACTTCACAAACAAATTTGTCTGTCTGTCTATACTGAATGTTAGCCAAGAGAATCATCCATGTTAGTAGGAAGAACAGATGTTTTTTCTAGTCTTTGCTTTTGGAGCTACATATTTATATATGATCTGTGAATCATTGAGATGCATTAACATGTTGATCTTATGTATGGGAATCGTACTAGTTGGTTTTGAATTTCGGCTACTAATGTGAACATATTACAGTGCCAGGCATGTGAGTCTCGTGTGAACATTTTGAACGGATCGGCTCTTACTGCTGTGCACATCATGATCCTTATTTCTGTGTTCTCAGTGTTTACAAGTTACTAACAGTTCCTTATTTCTGTTCGCTCAGTGTTTACAAGTTACTAATCAATCACTAGCTAGCCTACTAGTGCGCTCCTGGCAGTTTTTGTTCTGACGCAAGATCCGAAGTGGTAGTTTTTTGAATAAAAATGCCTACCTTTGAAGAAACTGACAAGCTGGTTTGAAGAAAATGCCATGTGAATCTGAAGAAACTGCCAGCAAAAATGTTTGCAAATGCCTTATCTCCAAGCGAACATTCATCAGCTAATGCGATCGTACACGTACACCGTCTGACCTACTCGATCCTACACGTACACTATCCGACCTACTCAATCCTACACGGATAAATAGCGGATCACGCACGTACTACCTCCTTTCCGGTTTGTAGGGCTCAATTCAAAAAACGACCTACTCGATCCTACACGAATAAATAGCAGATCATGCACGTACTACCTCCTTTCCGGTTTGTAGGGCTTAATTCAAAAGTCTAACCAACCAAGGTAGATGATGAGTGTTGGAATCATTTTTGACAAGGAGGGAGTACCTCATCTGGATGATTCGAGTGCACTCGTTTGACGTTCATGCCGGTGTGCGACCCACCACGGACAGGACACACCACTTACGGGACGGGACGGCAAAGTCATAATTTCAGTTTTTCTAGTTTTCCATGGCAAGCTGGCGCGCTAAGCCATGCCTGCTTATGCATTGAATTCCGATGACCGCGATGACCGTCGCGTTTCCCGCAACATGCTAGTTCGCCTACCTTCCGCCTATAATTACTATTTCCCGGGCTTATTCGGTGGCACCATCACCCAAATCGCCCTACCCTCATAAGCCCCAATCGGCCCGACATCGCTTGCCACTTATCCTCGCTGTCTCCACGTCTGCCATGCCCCCGCCCGTCCACGATAGGCGACACCGGAGGCCGGCACCACCGGAACTAGTGTTCGGTTTTTCACCAGAAGGCAGACGGAGGGAGGAGGCATTCTATCAGTGTTTAGATGGCAATGCAGACTATGAGGAGTTGTTGGAGCGTGACCACCTGGCGGAGGAGTAGTGTATTGCCGATTGGCGCCGCCGGCGGGACATGGAGCAGCAGCGCACCGACGCTCTGAGTCGCGAGCAGAGCGCCCGCAACTAGGCCGACTACGTGGAGGCCGATGCGCGGCAAAAAGCCCTGGAGGCTGTCGGGCACGCACGCATTCGCGACGCCGATTTTTACTACTAGCTCGTCAAGTGGGTTTCTCGCTTAGAAGCCGAAGCTTCGGTGGACCACGCCGACATGGAAAGGGCCAACGCACGCGAGCAACGCGCCCTATCGCACCTCTGGTGAGGCGGAGGACGCTGGTGCCGGCGTTTAGCGTGTATCGCAGATGGCAGCCGGCATCGTCTAGTTAGCTAAGAGTAAGTTAGTACTTGTACGCTACTAGAGTATTAGTGGGAGTAGATAGTTAACTTGGCTATGATGGTTGTCAACGTGGAAGTTCAGTACTCTATATGTGGATCAGACCTGTTACGTTGCTTTGAATGTTGAACTTTCCGTTTGAACGTATGGAATGGGCTGTAATTTTTTTATATAAATGGGTTGTATTTGTCCTCCGCGGGTTTAGAGGCTGACTTGTGGGCCTACCAAGTTGACGCGTACACAATCAAGAGATGATTGTACGTGGAGAGGATGAAAGCAGGGACCCGCCAAGGTCATGGCAGTACGCAAGCAAGTGCCTCCTTATTTCAAGCCAATAAAAAAATGGCTCCTGCTAATGGATTTCTGACATCTGGTGCCCATGCCATTGTTAACATAGTCAATAAACGAAAGAATTGCACAACGAGCGGCTAACACCAGGGACCCAGCAGCTCGCCTAGTTATTTTTGTTTTGGGTTAATTTGATAAATGCCACTCCAAATCTGGTGTTTTTGAGAAATGCCGTTGCAATTTCCAAACTTTGAAAAATGCCATTTCATGCCATTTCCAGTGGCATTTTTCGAAGTTTGGAGTGGTGTTTTTCAAAGTTTGCAAATTGCAGTGGCGTTTCCCAAAGTTTGCAAAAATTGCAGTGGCATTTTTCAAAGTTTGGCAATTGCAGTGGCATTTTTATGAATCACCATAATTGGAGTGGCATTTATCTAATTTGTTTTTGAGACGGAAGCAGGGTGTCAACTGGGCTGTGCGGGGCACTCTGGCCTGTCTAGACAGCTTTCTCTTTTATGTTTACCACATACCAGCCAAGTAGTTTTTTTTCTTTTTGAAAATGGCTAGCAAAGTTTTTTTGTGATTTGCCAAGTAAGTCGCTTTGTCAGGCCTGTTGGGCTACAAATCTTTCAAGACGAGGAGAGCTTCACTCGGCTGGTCGAGAAAATGGCCTATCAGTAATGAGAAATGGGTTGTACATTTTTAAAACACATCAAACCGGCAATTAGTTTCAAATTTATTTTTTTCATTTCGAGATTTTAAATGGCATTGATTTTTATGCATGGACAATTTGTTGGATTTTATATTGATATTCATTTATTTTTAAAATCAGTTTGAATGTGACTCGAAATTTCGGAATTAAAAACAGTTCAGACCGCACCGAAATATGGAAAATTTCATATAATTTTTTAACCGTGGCCACAATATGGGCTATAATGCTAACAAAAAGAATATGAGCTCCAAAAAAACCTTTTGAATTAGCAAATGGGCTGTAAATTATTAGAAATAATGGCAGATGGGCTATATGCTGTTTTCCACAGATTTGAGGCTTTCCTAAAAAAAGGTTAACGCACAGCAGTGACTGTTGGATGTCCATCCAATGGCCGTCGTGCTTCTTCAATTTCTGCTCTTCCTGCTCCAGCCGCTCAAACAAGCGCCAGCGGGACTACCTGCTCCCTCCTCCCCGCAGCCGGCTGTGCTGCCGTGCAGGCCTCACCGCCCCACCATGCTCCCATCGCTGGCCTAGCCATCCCTCTACTCACCCACACCTGCTGTTATTCTCCGGCGACGGCAGACGAACTAGTAAACCCTCGTACAGTCGTACTCCCCTCCACATGGGAAACAACTGCTGAGTATTCCCTAGCTCCGTGTCGTTCCCTTCCTAGGCCTCGCCGTCGTCCACCACCCTGGTGCTCGCGGCGCGGCCTGGTCAACGTGGTCAACGACCGACATGCATCTGAAGAGGACTGTACATGGAGAGGCTGACAGCTGGGTCCACGGCCGCACGCAAGGAAATGCCTCCTTATTATGCGAAAAAGAATGATTCCTCCACCTGACATCTGGGACCCACCGAAAGGGCCTCTGTATTTCACGAAAAAACGTTACCGCCGCTGACAGCTCAGACCCACCAGTTATATCTTCGCACACAAGGAAGTGCCTCCTTATTACGCACAAAAAAATGAATACTCCCCCTGCTAGCTGGGACCCAGTATAGTGGGAGGCTGACTTGTGGGCCTACCAAGTTGATGGGGACAGAGGGCTTTGTCAACTTAGTCAATATGCACGATTCTAGCTCCAGTGACCGTACGATGTCCATCCAACGGCCGTAGTGCTTCTTCAACCTCTGGTCTTCTTGCTCCAACCGCCCAAACCAGCGCCGGTCATGCCTCGTGCTCCTGCCTCCCATGGCCGGCTGCGATGCCACGGAGGCCTCACCGCCCCCTACTACTCCCACCGCTGGCCAGGCCATCCCTCTACTCACCCACACCCCCTGTTATTCTGCGGCGACGACAGCCTCACACCGCAGCGAACCAGTGAACCCTCATACTCCTCTATGCGCGGGCACCCACTGCCGCGTCTTCCCCGGCTCCGCGTCGTCCCCTTCCTTGGCCTCGCCGTCGTCCACCAGCCTGGTGCTCTCGGCACGGCATGGTCAATGTGGTCAAGGAACGACTTCCATCAGAATAGTACTGTACGTGGAGAGGCTAACAGCTGGGTCCACGGCGGCCGCAAGGAAGTGCCTCCTTATTACACGCAAAATAATTATTCCTCCACCTGACAGCAGGGACCCACCGGACGGGCCATCGTATTTCGCGAAAAAAAACGTTTCCCCCCTGACTGTTGGGACCCACCAGCTACATCTTTGCACGCAAGGAAGTGCCTCCTTATTACGCACACAAAAATTAATACTCCCCCTGCTAGCTGGGACACAGTATAGTGGCAGGCTGACTTGTGGGCCTACTAACTTGACGGGGACGGAGAGCTTTGTCAACTTAGTCAATATGCATGATTCTAGCTCCAGTGACCATACGATGTCCATCCAACGACCGTAGTGCTTCTTCAACCTCTGGTCTTCTTGCTCCAGCCGCCCAAACCAGCGCCGGTCGTGCATCGTGCACCTGCCTCCCATGGACGGCTGCGATGCGGTGGAGGCCTCACCGCCCCCTACTACTCCCACCGCTGGCCAGGCCATCCCTCTACTCACCCACACCCCCTATTATTCTGCGGCGACGGTAGCCTCACACCACAGCGAACCAGTGAACCCTCATACTCCTCCACGCGTGGGCATCCACTGCCGCATGTTCCCCGGCTTCGCGTCATCCCCTTCCTAGGCCTGGCCGTTGTCCACCACAATGGTGCTCTCGGCGCGGCGTGGTCAACATGGTCAAGGAACAGCTTCCATAGGGTGTGGACTGTACGTGGAGAGGCTGACAGCTGGGTCCACGGTCGCAGCAAGGAAGTGCCTCCTTATTACGCGGAAAATAATGATTCCTCCACCTGACAGCAGGGACCCACCGGACGGGCAACCGTATTTCGCGAAAAAACATTTCCCCCCGACTGATGGGACCTACCAACGACATCTTCGCACGCAAGGAAATGCGTCTGGGCAAAAAAACCAATTTGCCCCCCTGACTGCTGGGACCCACCAGCTACATCTTCGCACGCAAGGAAGTGCCTAACAGTCGGGACCCACCTGGTCGAAGCATACGTAGCGCTTTCATTATGGTCACGAACGTGTACGTACATACTGGTCCATGTAGAGGCGCGCACGTGTCGTAGTAGAGGCGCGCACATAGCATGTACACGTACGTACAGCGGCCAGTGTGCAAGAAAGAAAATACGGCCACGTACGTACATATGGGCAGGGTCTCGAATGCCTACTCGCGCATACGTACGGCCAGGGCTCGTGTACATGGCTGGGTCGGAACGGAGAAACATCGTCGTCGTCGTCGTCGTGTTCATGGGGAGACAGTCGGCTGGGTCAGAACAGAATGCGTCATCGTGTTCATCGGGAGGGCTTGGACGGAACAACCGATGGAAATGAGGCCTGGCATACTGCAGAACGGAGGAAACAGCCTTGTGTTCGACCGGCCGCGGTCGAAACAGGATCCTGTTCATCGGGAGGGGTCTGGCGTACCGCAAAACGGAGGAAACGGACCTCCTACGGTCGAAACGGGGGTCCTGTTCATCGGGAGGGGTGTGGCGTACCGCAAAACGGAGGAAACGGACTTGTGCTGGAGTGCTACGGTCGAAACGGGGGTCCTGTTCATCAGGAGGGGTGTGGCGTACCACAAAACGGGACTCCACGGGATACTGTTCATCTCCACCGTCGACCCCCTCCAGCTTCCATGGGCTACTGTTCATCCACCGTCGACCTCCTCCAACCTCCACCTGTGACTGTTCATCCAAGGGCTCCTGTTCATCCTGCCTCCACCGCGCGCTACTCCACCGGCTACTGTTCAACCAGCCCTCTCCACACGGGCTCCTGTTCAACCACCCCTCCACGGGCTACTGTTCATCCAGCCCTCCACGGGGTGGTCCTGTTCATCCAGCCCTCCACGGGGTCGTCCTGTTCATCCATCCCTCCACGGGGTCATGTTCATCCAGCCCCAACCGGCTCGATCAATCGGGGTCCTGTTCATCCAGAGGCAACACCACGGGGTCCTATTCATCCACCCCCACCGGGAACTGTTCATCCAAACCCCCCCAACAACGCTCACTGTTTCTAGAGGCAGCATCGATTGGCTTCAGTTAGCAGTAGTAGCAAAGGAATCGCTCGATCGGGTTCAGTTAACAGCCATCGATCGATCGCTCGGGTTCAGTAATGCGTAGCCTGTAGTGCAATTGCTCGGTTTCAGTAGACGAACGCCTTGCTCGGGTTTAGTTAGAGCCCAACGCCTCGCACCCACGCGCGTGCGTGTACAAGAGAAACACGCATCGCTCGGCCCCGACCACCTACCATAACCGGGAACACCCCGATATTTTCCTCGCCCTCTATTGTACCACAGTTTTTTCCGTCATGGACGGCCCAAAGAATGTCATGCAGCTGCGTCTCTGGCCCGCCCAGGATGAAAAGCCCATTTTCTGTCATGATTTTTTGTCATAGAAGTAGGAGCCCACCACATCTATGATGATACCGGGTTTTGTCACAATTATTGTCATAGAAGTGTCATAAGTATGACAGAATTTTTTTTGTTCGGCCCAAAATGTCACGGATGTGTCTTTTTTTGTAGTGCAATGAGGCACTTCATAGTCTTCAAGTGAATGTCTTCACACGTCATTATCTTCAACGTGAATGTCTTCATGAACCACCATTGTCTTCAATGTCATACATTTTTAGGGGTCATCTCTGGTAGGAAAACTGAACCAATGAGGGATTTCTACCTGTGTTATCCTGCAATTCTCACAAACACATTAGTCAATCAACTACGTTTGCCGGCAATACTCCAAAACCAACTAGAGGTGGCACTAGATGCACTTAAAATTATGCCTAATACCAAGACTATATATTGCCTAAGTACTTTACTAAAAAAACTAGTTTCAATAAAGTCTTAATCCATGGCAAGAAATTTATATAATTTCCAATCAACAATGTGTCATGCCCACACGGTGTGTAGAAATATCGTCATGCTCCCACTTACTTTCAAGCATCTTTGCTTCTATCAATGAAATCACTTGATCAATTCATCAAAACAAAGATTCCAAATCCGCTATGCTTTCTTCAGATCATTATAGGATCTCCTGAAGTTTGCACACTTACTTGCATCCTATGGATCGACAAATTTATCTTGGACTGTATCAGATACACAACCTTTGCTCTATCTCCATCTCATGGGAATCATTTTGACATCCTTCTATTATATCTCATAGCTAAAAATTTAGTAATAGATATTTAATCTAAACTGACTTTAAGTATTATCATGATGAGACAATCTTGTCATAATCAACTTCTTGAACTTATCATAAACTATTTACAACAAGTCAAGCATTATGAGACATTTTTATATTTGTCAATCTATAGATCCATCACTACACTTTAGACTTTAAGTCTTTCAGAGGGTCCATCAAGTTCTAAACTTGAATTATGTGTATGGATACTATATCAGATTATTTTGGCGTATAGCCAATTCTGGAGTCAGGGCCCATCAATACTTCTTTGTATATTATAGGTTCATTGTTTGTTTCAACAATATTTCTTCTGCATACCATGAAGGTCTGCATGAATTTTCCCAACCTATATGGTTCTGCTACAAGTTTGACTGAAGTCTCCATATCACATGTAGAGTCTTTGGTATCAGTTGTGGTAGGAAATTCTAGAGTCACTTCTGGCATTTCTTTCTATGACCTGATCACAAAAATTCTACAAATTTATCGAGTTGCACTGTCCTCCTGCTCACTCTTTTGCAGAAAACATTTTCTTCAAAAAAACCTGCACTCTCTTTAAAACACATTGCCTTGGTGTAGTGATAGAGGAATACCCAACCATTTGGGATAACCTACAAAGTAGCACTTATTACAATAAATTTGATGGCGCTCTTTTAGTGTAAAAGCCACAATCTTTAAAGCATCGCATCAAAGCGAAATAATTAATGTCATCTTTGATCACACAATGTCGTACATGGCTTGATTACATCTACTCAAAACACTCTACTCCTAGTAGTGTTTCTAGGAGGTGCAAGCTATAAAATACTTTTCACAACTCATCAGACATTCGCTAAATTTATAACTCAAATATTCTTTTCTGCAATCCAATTGTAGAAACATAATCTTCTCGTTACAATAATTTCCACTTCATTCTGAAAATATTTTTAAACATTTCAATAGATCCATATTTATGTCTCAATTTGTAAATATAAATATCTACTTGAGTCATCCTTGAAGATAGATAAATCCACTGCTTCCAACAACACTTATTGGACTACATACATCAATATGCATATTTCTAATTATTTTCAACTCGTTCTTTATGGCTTGTGAACGGTATTTTTTGTTTACTTCACAATTTGGACGGAAGCTGCAAGTGTCAAATGATCTGTAATCATATGACTCCAAAATCCATCACTATAGAATTTCGGCATGCGGGTTTCTCCAATGTAACTAAATTGAGTGCCACACATATGTGGTATTCCTTTAGTCTTGCGACATTTAGCATCAGTGTTATGGATGTTCAATTCTATCACCAGTATTCATAAATTACATCCTATTCAGAATAGGAGCATGACCCTCTTGTTCATTACATTGAATAACTATTGTTGTCTTATGAACAACCTCCTTGCAACTTCTACGCAATGGGCTAGAGTGTACAAAACTCTAGAATGAACTATGACAATAAATTCAGAGGTAATATGTTGATAAAAAGCATCATAACTTCTACAAAAAATTTCAACACATATTTAACCTCATTAATTTGTTGGTCATTAGGCCGTAGTAATTCTTTCATCGATCCACAACAACATGCAATCGAGTCAGTATCCTTGTGATCATCTTTTAGCCACAATTTCAAAGAAATTTAGTGTTTAACAATTTAATCATAATTCTCAAGAATCACACTTTACCTGACCGACTATCTCTACATCTTATAACTTGTATGACATTCATACATGAGCTGGACATTCCAGTCTTTTTTTCATTCCGCCTCTAAAATTCTTATAAGTTAACTTTCAATATTTCTCCCACTCAACAGAATAATCATCTAACCTTTTAAGAGTGGCGTGAGCCCCGAACTTCCCTAGTTATGTAAGTCTCATTACATCCTTTTTGTTCTTTCTCTTTAAGTTCTCACCATCAACTCATGACTGGTGTTCTTTCGGATCTTACACATTTTAGTCTCAAACATAGTCGAACTCTTCACTAAAGAAAACACTTATTTAGATATCATATATCTTTTAACCTTTGTTTGTTTTTAAAAACAATTTCCAATTCTGAGAATATCACATAACTATGTCAAACATTTTGAAGTTTAGGTTTCTCGAAAGCACAAAATACTTATTTAGATATCATATATCTTTTAACCTTTGTTTGTTTCTAAAAAAATCTAGTTCCGAGAATATCACATAACTATCCCAAACATTTTGAAGTTCAGGTTTATCGAAAGCAAGCATATCGTAATGTAATTCTTAGCATTTTGGATCAAAAGACATAAGTCTCGTCATCCATAGCATTAGTAGGAGAGCATTGCAAGCATGGAGTAGGAAAAATTATTCTTGGCACTCGTAGAGGACAATCCTCTCAATCTAGAAGATTCAACTAGATAAACAATAGTTAATCAATTTCAATAGCAAGGGTGGAACTGCAAGCCATCATTCTACAACTATAATGCAAACTACACAAAGACATTGTTCATAATTAATTTGCACTAGTGATTATACTAAATTAGAACATAATTGTGCTCCCACTCAAATCAGTATCTCTCATAATTAATATTGAGTGATTTAAGATCCAAATCTAGTTCTCAGCCATTGATGTGGACATCACTGATGACAAGAATTTTGACCGGTGGGCAATCTTTTGCCAATCATATCAGCATATGACTCTTGTTCATCTTTGGATGCTTCGTGCTCCAAGCTCAGAATGATTCTACTAGAACTTCAAGACAAGCGAGTGTTATCTACTTGCTCAGCCCGACCTCGCTCGCCTTACACTTCATGATCCATTTGTACTCATGTGGACATGATGCGCTCCGAAAAGCCACATGTTATAGACAATTGCAACAATGGAAACAACACCTTTTAACTTGATATTTACTGTGAGAGATCACCCTAATAATTGAATACTGCTCAATCAAAGGGAGAAAATAACAAAGGGATAAGCATCTCAGGCAGTTCATAAAAGCATGATATGGCATAGCCCTGGGCGTCAGGAATCCTCCAAGATCATCTTCAATGTTATGTTGAAGTGTTGTGACGACCAATATTTCATTGCCGTGGCAACTGTTTCAAAAACATTGTCGTGAAGGAAATTTCAAAAAAAGGTTGCCATGGCAATTCAGAAAACGTTGTCGTGGCACCAAATTCAGAAATTCCGCCGTGGCACGAAATTATAGCTCCTCATCCCGTGCCATGTACACCTTCTCCATGTTGGGGTCCTCCGTGTACGGTTGCAATCGTCACCTATAACATGTAGGAAATCTTTACGATGTTTAAATTAACATGGCAATCTCATGGCTCCAGCCATCATGCCGTGACACGTAGGCCACTTAACATTACAACATATAACCATCTCATACATAAACTCATCATGATGAAGGCTATACCACATCATATGCATACCCTGCAAAACCAAGTTAGACGTGCTCTAATCGGTTTTAGCAAATTTTAGTTATGCGGTAAACTAGTTTTGACAAATAATACTAGCTACCTACATCCATAATTTAGGCGATGATTCTTGACGCTAGATTAAGTTTCGGGGTGTGAGAAAAAAGAGCCTTAATTAAAAACATCTAGCCCCACACTAAACTTTGTCAAATACGCGTGACCCCCTAGAAGGTCATCCATCTTCGCGACACCCTCTTGTGTACGCGAGGTTCACTATTCACAACTATGGTGAAGCCTAATGAACTATTAGCAGATTGTTGATAGCCAGAGTCGGTCGATTGTCAGAACCTTGTGAAAAGTAACACCATGTCGTCGATGAATTGAACCAAAGCAACACTCGAGGGAAGCGTAGCAAGAATATCAACCCTCACAATCATATGTGATCCTCCACCTACTCATATAACTGGACATGATGCCACTGTTGGGAAACATAGTAGAAAACAAAAAAATCATGCCTTGATGTCTACTACACAACTTATTCTTGTAGACTTGTGTTGGGCCTCCAAACACAGTGTTTTGTAGGATAGTAGCACTTTCCCCTCAAGTGGATGACCTAAGGTTTATCAATCCGTGGGAGGCATAGGATGAAGATGGTCTCTCTCAAACAACCCTGCAACTAAATAACAAAGAGTCTCTTGTGTCCCGAACACACCCAATTACAATGGTAAATTGTATAGGTGCACTAGTTGAGCGAAGAGATGGTGATACAAGGGAGTAATGATAGTAGATATTTATTTTTGTAATAGGAACAATAAAAAACAGCAAGGTAGCAAGTAACAAAAGTGAGCACAAACGGTATTGCAATGCTTGAAAATGAGGCCTAGGGTTCATACTTTCACTAGTGCAATCTCTCAACAATGCTAATATAATTGGATCATATAACAATCCCTCAACGTGCGACGAAGAATCATTCCAAAGTTCTTATCTAGCGGAGAACATAAGAAGAAAATGTTTGTAGGGTATGAAACCACCTCAAAGTTATCCTTTCCGATCGATCTGTAAAGCTATTCCCATAAGTGTCACGAATAACCCAAGAGTTTGTATAAAATGACACCATATGATACACATCAACCAACTCTAATGTCACCTAGATACTCCAATGTCACCACGAGTATCCGTGAGTTGATTATACGATATGCATTAAACAATTTCAGATTCATAATACTCAATCCAACACAAAGAACTTCAAATAATGCCCCAAGATTTATACCAGAGAAACAAGGACAAAAAACATGCATCAACACCTATGCATAGATTACCGCAATTTCACCTCAGGAATCTATGAGTTGAGTGCCAAGACATATATACATCAAGTGCTCTCAAATCCATTAAAGTATTCAATCTGATAATAATGAAATCTCAAAGGTAAAAACTCAATTCGTCACAACAAGATAGAGAGGGGAAAACACCATATGGTCCAACTATATTAACAAAGCTCGCGATACATCAAGATCATGCCAAATCAAGAATACGAGAGAGAGAGAGATTAAACACATAGATATAGCTACAAACCCTCAGCCCAAGGGTGGACTACTCCCTCCTCATCATGGTGGCCGTCGGGATGATGAAGATGGCTGTCGGTGTTCTGGGAACGGGGGTCCCCAGACTTGCCTGCCTGCGGCCCATGGCGTGGCTGAGCCAGTAGGCCGTACGACCCATCTTCATCTACAAGGCATCCAAGACCCTCACGAGGGTCCAAGCCTCGCGAGGCGGACGACGCAAGACCTTCTCCCGAGCAGCCTAGTCAGGAAGGCTCTCGAGGGGCGGAGATATCAAGGCGAGGCGAACCTCATGAGGTTCGCGTGATGTGAGCCATGACGATCGACACCAGGCGGGTGCTAGCACGGGTACCGTCCTTGTTTCTTCTTTGGTGCCAAGGAGGCATGCGCAGCCGCGGAGTACCGAGGCATAGGGCAAAGGTTGCCATTTTGGTGCAACAAGACCAAGACCATGGACTACAAGACAGAGGTCATCATGGAGCCCAAGATGGCGTCACCACCAGAGCTTTTCGCAGGTGCAGACTACCTTTTGTCAGGATAGCTTGTACTAGCTGCCCCCCTTCAAATTAGCCCGCCATTGTTGGCTCCCCTCCCGCTCAATATTTGGCAAGAGGACCAGGGCCTCTATAAATAGGACTAGCCACCATAGTAGGGGAGAGACCTCATCAGACCCAGTGAGACACACAAGTCTGAAAGCACAAGAACACCTCAACCTCAGGGGGCTATTCTTCCCCTTGTACTGTTCATCATCAGCCCAAGAGGCAATCCACCACCACACTATAGTAGGGTATGACACCACAACGGTGGCGCAAACCAGTATAAACCCCGTGTCTTTCTGTGTTGCGAGTTCGTCGAGTTCATCCGTAAGATCTTAGCGAGCTAGAGCGTAGATCGGTAGGAGGGAAAGACTTCGCACGCATCCCAGTGTTCGAACCTCAAGGGTTAGCCGGAGCCCCACGTCCGACATTTGGCGCGCCAGGTAGGGGTGCGCCGAGACTTCTCTCCACCAACCAGCGCCCCGCACCGCCGCACTACGCTCCCATGGCAGGTGCCCCGCCACCAACCTCTGCGGCCAACACCAGCAGCAGGGAGTCTGGTTACCGAGCCCTGGCCCCCCCCTCTGCGGCAAGTGCAGTGGCCGGCCAAGTTCAGGCCGGCGATGCCGCCGCGTTACGATGGCACGATAGACTCAGCGATGTTCATGCTAGCATACGAGGAGGCCGTCCTCGAAGCCGGAGGCGACAACAAGATCATGGCAAACTTGTTCCCCCTGGCGCTCACCGGCAAGCCGTGCGCCTGGCTGCTCAACCTACTGGGATCCACGGTGACGTCCTGGGGGGAACTCTGCGACCTCTTCACTGCGCGTTACGCGGCGCCGGCACACCACGCAGTCGCGGCACTGCTGGGTGGCTCCCAAGCACCTCCTTCAGATCACCACGTCAAGCCTTTCTTCCTTCAGATTGGGGCAGCCTGCAAGTGCCCGAGGGCTCCACCGAGTTGGGCTGCACCGGAGGCCGATCTCACCTTTGACTCGGAAGACCACCCCGGCTCCACCACCGGCTCCGGGATGCGCCTGATACTCTGCACGCCCACCATCTGCAACATGGCCGTCACCAAGATCGTTATCAACGGCAGCGCCGGCCTCAACTTGCTCTCCGTGGAAGCCTTCATCCTTCTTCATGTGCCGCTCGAACGGCTCGGCCTCAGCAAGCCCTTCACAGGAGTGGGTGGTGGAGCTCCTCACCCTCTGGGGCAGATCCGCCTCCCTGTCACCTTTGGCACGTGAGACAACTATCGCGCCGATCTGGTGGACTTTGACATCACTCGCATCGGTCTCCCATACAACGCCATCCTCAGGTACCCGGCTCTCACTCAGTTCATGGCGGCGACTCACCCGGCCTACAACCTCATGAAGATGCCAGGGAGCAAGGGCGTCCTCACCATCAAGGGGGACACTAAGGAGGCCGTGACGGAGCTCAGGCTCGCCTTCAAGACCGCGGCAACGGCACAGCCAGCCAGCGCTAGTGTGCCCGAGTCCAAGGAGACTGCGCCCACCAAGAAGAGGCAGTTGTTCACCCAAGACAAGGCGGAGACCAAGCAGGTGCCAGTCAACAAGGATGGGTCTTCATGAGCCACCTTCAGCATAGGAACCGGCCTTGGCCCGGGAGAAGAAGAAGCTTTGGCGAGGTTTTTGCATGCGAACAAGGAGATATTCACGTGGGAGCCCAATCAGCTGGTAGGGGTCCCGAGAGAGGTGATCCACCATCATCTAAGGGTATGCCCCAACGTACACCCCGTGAAGCAGCGAGCAAGACGGCAGTCCACTGAGAAGCAGGCCTTCATCGTCCAAGAGACACGCAAACTGGAGGCGGCAGGTACCATCCGAGAAGTTTGATACCCCGAATGGCTGGCGAACCCCGTCGTAGTACCGAAGAAAGGTGGGAAGGAACGGATGTGCGTCGACTTCACCAACCTCAACAAAGCCTACCCCCAAGATCCATTCCCCCTTCCGCGCATCGATCAAATCGTCGACTCCACCGCCGAGTGCGATTTGTTATGTTTCCTGGATGTGTTCTCTGGATACCATCAGATCAAGATGGCGGTGGAGGATGTGGAGAAGACGGCCTTCTTGACACCATGTGGGGTGTACTGCTACACCTGCATGCCTTTCGGCCTTCGCAACGCGGGCGCAACCTTTCAGCGGCTGATGCACATCGCCTTGGGGCGGTAGCTCGGCAGGAACACAGAGGCGAGGACGTTGATTCAAGACTTGGAAGAGACCTTTGAGAGTTTGTGCTGGGTGAACTTGAGGCTTAACCCGGAGAAGTGCGTGTTTGGCGTCCCCTCTGGCAAGCTGCTGGGGTTTCTCGTATCCCACAGAGGGATCGAGGCGAACCCGGAGAAGATCAAGGCCATCGAAGACACGAGCCCACCACAGACCCTCAAGGAGATGCAAAAGCTGGCAGGACGAGTGACCGCGTTAGGGCATTTCATCTCTAAGCTAGGCGAGTGTGCCTTACCCTTCTTTAAGCTCATGAGGAAGAAAGGCCCCTTCGAGTGGACCCTGGAGGCCGACCGGGCCTTCCAAGACCTCAAGGAATACCTCACCAGCCCCCCGGTGATGGTGGCGCCGCGGCCTCTCGAGCCTCTGGTACTCTACCTCGCCGCCACCCCGTACTCCGCCAGCGCGGCGCTGGTGGAGGTTCGGGAGGAGTGCAGAGACAAAGGTGTGTCGTGCCAAGCCAGAGCTAATGCAAGCAGGGTCAGGAAGGCACACCAGAGCCATCAGTGGCGAAAGCTTAAGCTCGGCAGGGCAGCGTCGCGGAAACTCCTGAGGATGGCCAAGTCTCAGGAAACCCTCCGCCTCAGGATGCGCCACAATCTCCGCAAGACCCGAGCCTCAACAGTGTGCCATCCCTCGTCGAGCACCCGGTGTACTTCATCAGCACCGTACTGCGAGACACAAGGGCACACTACCCCATGCCGCAAAAGCTCCTGCTCGCACTCTTGGTGGCCTCGCGCAAGCTGTGACACTACTTCCAGGGGCACCCCATTAAGGTCGTCTCATCTTACCCATTGGAGAGGGTACTCAGGATCCCAAACTCAGCCAGAAGGGTCGCTGAATGGAACATCGAGCTGCAAGCATTCTAGCTGGAGTTCAGCACCACCAGGGTCATCAAGGGAGCCGCGCTTGCCGACTTTGTGGCGGAATGGACAGATGCCCCGGCTCTTGAGGAAGGAGAAAACCGGTCCACCTCCCCAGGAAGTGAGGCACCAGACGGCTGGGTCATGTATTTTGATGGCGCCTTTGCGCACCAGGGCCCGGGGGCTGGAGCAGTGCTCATCTCGCCCACTCAGGACAAGCTTCACTACGCTGTGCAATTCTGCTTCCAGTACGGCGAGAAGGTCTCCAACAATATCGCAGAATACGAAGGCCTCATAGCCGGCCTGAAGGCTGCGGCGGCTCTGGGGATGAGGCGCCTTACCGTCAAGGGCGACTCGCAGCTCCTCGTCAACTTCTCCAACAAAGTGTACGAGCCAAAGGACGAGCACATGGAGGCCTACCTTGCGGAGGTGTGCAAGATGGAAAAGCAGTTCTCAGGCTTGGAGCTGCAGCACGTGCCCAGGTGTAACACCCTCGATGCGACTATATCTCCCACGTGTCGAGGCACGACTTAGAGGCATAATCGCATTGAAGGCATATGTCGCAAGTTAGGCAATCTTCACAACATCCCATGTAATATAAATCATAAAGGGGAGATAACATAGTTGGCTTACACTCGCCACATCAATCAAGTACATAAATAACATTACATCAACCAAACACTCATGGCCCGACTACGGCGCCAAAATAAAAGAGAACCCAACATGCGACACGGTCCCGATCACCCCCAATTGGGCACCACTACTGATCATCAGGAAAAGAAACATAGTAACGTTGAGAGTCTTCGTCGAACTCCCACTTGAGCTCATGCGCGTCTGCTGGAGCGGAATCATCAGGCCCTGCATCTGGTGTAATAGCAATCTGTGAGCCACAGGGACTCAGCAATCTCGCACCCTCACGATTAAGACTATTTAAGCCTATAGGTATGGCAAGCTAAAATATATGTGGAGCTGCAGCAAGCAACTAGCAAAATATGGTGGCTAATTTATTCACAAAAAAGAGCGAGAAGAGGAGGCAAAGCGCGAGCGATAAACTAGAGGACAACCTGCGCAAACATTACTCCAACACCGTGTACACTTCCCGGACTCCGCCGAGAAGAGGCCATCACGGTAACACACTCAGTTGATTCATTTTAATTAATTAAGGTTCAAGTTATCTACAACCGGACATTAACAAATTCCCATCTGCCCATAACCGCGGGCACGGCTTTCGAAAGTTCAAATCCCTGCAGGGGAGTCCCAACTTAGCCCATGACAAGCTCTCGCGGTCAACGAAGGAATAGACCTCCTCCCAAGACGTTCCGATCAGACTCGGTATCTCGGTTCTTCAAGACACTTCGACAGGTTAAAACAAGACCAGCAACACCGCCCGAATGTGCCGACAAATCCCGATAGGAGATGCACATATCTCATTCTCAGGGCACACTCAGATGAGCCATACGTCGGGTAGGCCAGCCCAGAGTTGCCCCTGGTAGCCCCGGACATCGCTCGGTGGGACCAACACTCAGAGGAGCACTGGCCCGGGGGGGTTAAAATAAGATGACCCTCGGGCTCCGGAAACCCAAGGGAAAATAGGCTAGGTGGCTAATGGTAAAACTAAGGTTGGGCATTGCTGGAAAAGCTTTAATCAAGGCGAACTATCAAGGGGTTCCCATTATAACCCAACCGCGTAAGGAACGCAAAATCCGAGAACATAACACCGATATGACGGAAACTAGGGTGGCAAGAGTGGAACAAAACACTAGGCGAGAGGCCGAGCCTTCCACCCTTTACCAAGTATATAGATGCATTAAGATAACATAGCAATATAATGATATCCCAACAAGTAAATAAATGTTCCAACAAGGAACGGCCTCCAATCTTCACCTGCAACTAGCAATGCTATAAGAGGGGCTGAGCAAAGCGGTAACATAGCCAAACAATGGTTTGCTAGGACATGGTGGGTTAGAGGTTTGACATGGCAATTTTGGAGGCTTGAAGGAAAATGGTAGGCAGCGTAGCATTGGCATAGCAAAAGAGCGAGCAAACTAGCATAGCAAAGATAGTAGGGATTTCGAGGGTATGATCATCTTGCCTGCACAGTTGTCAGAGTTGACTGGATCCTTGAAAGCAAACTCAATGGGCTCCTCGTTAGAGAACTCGTCTCCCAGATCTACCCAAACAAGACAAACAATAAACAAGGAACGCAATCAACCACGTGCAAGGATCAAACAATATGATGCAATGATGATATGCTATGCGGGATGCGATGCGGGATGCATATGCAAGATATGACAGGAAATGCAAGAACCTGGCCTCAACATGGAAATCCAAATGTGCCACTGTAAAGATGAGATGAAATCGCTTGACAACGATATAAAGAACGCCGGAATCGGAGTTACAGTTTGGAAATGGCGAGCGATTCAAATATGACACCGGTCTACGATTTACAGCAAGTAGGCATCTAAATGCAATGAGATGAACATGCTACAGCACCCAAACATGACAACAAAATACATGGTACGGATGCATTCAAGATGCTTAACAAAAGTCTAGCACTGAGCTACGGCCAATTCATCCATTAACAGGTTCAAACAAGCATGGCAAAAATGCATATGGCAAACAGATCTCAGACTTAGTGAAATTCACACTTGTCTGGAATTTCAGATCAGTTAGCCCTCTTTGGAACAACAAAACTACAAGTTACAGGACCTGAACATGACAAAGTAAAGAATGGCATGGAGCTACTCAAAGAGCTTAACAAAAGTCCCTTAGTGACCTTGAGCCAAAAGGGATCAGAAAATACAATTGCAAGCATGTGAACATGGCAAAAACATGATCAGTTTTCAGACTTAGTGAAAACTGGCACATGCTGAAACATAACTCAAGTAGGCATGTTTACGAGCTCGATGCACTCACTACAGTGCAAGTAATGATAAGCTAAGCATACATCTATCAAGAACACACAAAATGAAAGCTAGACATGGCAAGAACAATAGCATAGCATGCACGGATCAACTACAACATCATCGGCAAAATTGCAAACAAGTTGACAATCTGCCCAGATTCACAAAGTAGCAAAAGTAGAGCTCGATTGACTCAAGCTAGGGTGCTCCATAATTGCAAACAAAGACATGTATGGATATAGCATTACAATATTAACAAAACATCCTTACTGATCATCCTGAAAAGAGACACGGATCACTAGGAAACAACATGAACATAAGGCCATATGAGATAAACAGCTCATGGACTTAGTGGAAATGCTAAGTCCCTGAACACAGAATTAACAAGTGCACCACTTTGCAAGCTTGCACTAGTCACCACACACATCACAAAAATACATGGGTTGCACCTCTGGAAAGATGGCAAAACCCTTAACAAAACACATGTAGAGCATCAGGGCATATCATGCACACAATAATCATGGCAAAAATGACAAAAACCTAAATGGAGCAGCAGATCTGACAATTATCTCAAGTAGCCTCCTAACAGCATTTCGGGCATCAAGATGAACTCAAATGAAAATGATGCAATGGAATGAAATGATGTACTCTGTGAGATGAACATTTTGATATGCTATATGCATGAATCGGAGCTACGGATGCGAAGTTACGGGGATATGAACATGAGCACTTGGATCTGGGATTTCGGGACTTAGAAGAAAAAAAACCTCGCGGATTAGGGTTTTCTGTTCACCCGCGCGATCTACTGTTCATCCGCGACGAATCTGAGGTCGCCGGCGAGGGATCCGGCCGGAGGGAGCTCACCGGCGGCTCGGGGACGCGGGGGCCGTCGTGAGGGCGGCCGGCGACGAGGCTGGCGGCGGCGGAGGGTGGCCGGAGAGGGGATCCCGGGGCTCGGGCTGGCGGCGGGCGGGCGGCGAGGCGGCGCGGCGCGGCTCCGGCGGAGGATGCGGCGGCGTCGGGCAGGAGCCGCCACGTGGCGTGACGTGGTTGGCGCGGACGGCGGCGGCGGCTTTGTCCGTCCCGAACGGACGTGTCCGGCGGCGGCGTGAGGGGATTTTTAGGGTTTGGGAGAGAGGAGATCCGCGAATTTCGGGAGGGGGCTTTAAATAGGCATAGAGGGAGCTAGGAGAGTCCAAATGAGGTGCGGTTTTCGGCCACGCGATCGTGATCGAACGCTCTAGATGATGGAGAAGGCTTAGGTGGGTTTTGGGCCAAAATGGAGGGGTGTTGGGCTGCAACACACACAAGGCCTTTTCGGTCCCTCGGTTAACCGTTGGAGTATCAAACGAAGTCCAAATGGTACGAAGTCCATTTCAATGTGGTCAAACTTCCATTCTGGAATGGCAAGAGGTTGGAGGAGACCAGCTGGCCTTTGGTGTTCTGCCTTCACTCTTCTGCAGACATCACATTCATTCACGAATTGAGCAATCTCGCGCTTCATTCAAGTCCACCAATAAGCCTGCTTGAGGTCCTGATACATCTTCGTACTCCCAGGGTGGATGGAGATGAGAGAATTGTGAGCCTCGTTCATGATCACTTTATGAAGTTCACCTTTGGGTACAACAATACGATCCCCGAAGAAGAGAGTGTCCTTGTCATCAAGGCGGTAGCACTTGTACTTGGGTTGACTCTTGGCAATCCCAATCTTCACCTTTTTCACCATAGCATCAAGAAGCTGGGCTTGGTGAATCTGGTCTTCTAAGGTAGGAGAGACTTGAAGGTTGGCGAGGAAACCTTGAGGAACAACTTGCAGATTAAGTTTGCGAAAAGCTTCACAAAGCTCGGGTTGATAAGGCTTAAGAATCAGACTGTTGCAATAAGCTTTTCTGCTCAATGCGTCAGCAATCACATTGGCCTTGCCTGGAGTATACTCGATACTCGGATTATACTCTTGAATCATTTCGACCCATCGAGTTTGTCTGAGGTTGAGATTAGGTTGAGTGAAAATGTACTGGAGACTCTTGTGATCAGTGAAAATGTCCACTTTTCTTCCCAATAAGAGATGTCTCCAAGTCAAAAGAGCATGCACAACTGCCGCCAACTCGAGATCATGAGTGGGGTAGTTCTTCTCATTAGGCTTCAACTGGCGAGAGGTATAAGCAACAACTTTCTTCTCTTGCATCAATACTGCGCCAAGACCTTGGAAAGAGGCATCACAAAAGACCTCATACGGCTTGGATTCATCAGGTGGAGTGAGAACTGGAGCAGTGATCAATTTCTCTTTCAAAGTGTTGAAAGCAATGTCACACTCCGGAGACCAAACGTACTTGACGTGCTTCTGAAGAAGATTAGAGAGAGGCTTCGTGATCTTAGAAAAGTTTTCAACGAATCTTCGACAATAGCTTGCGAGACCGAGGAAGCTACGGAGTTGCTTCACGTTCTGAGGAGGTTCCCAATTCAAAATTGCAGACACCTTCTCAGGATTCACGGCAATGCCCTTGGCAGAGATGATATGACCAAGATAAAGAACCTCATCGAGCCAAAATTCACACTTGGAGAACTTGGCGTAGAACTGATGTTCCCTCAACTTATCGAGTACCAAACGCAAGTGCTTGGCATGATCTTCCTTGTTCTTCGAGAAAACCAGAATGTCATCGAGATAGACCAAAACGAAGTCATTGGTGTAGGCGTTGAAGATGAAGTTCATCATGCGAGAGAACGTCGGAGGAGCGTTGACGAGGCCAAAAGACATGACAGTGTATTCGTATGAACCATAGCTTGTCCAGAAAGCCGTCTTGGGAATATCTTGCTCACGGATTCGAATCTGATGATAACCCATACAGAGATCAAGCTTGGAGAATACTTGGGCACCTTTGAGTTGCTCGAACAGCTCATTGATGTTGGGAAGTGGGTATTTGTTCTTGATGGTCTTCTTGTTCAATGGACGGTAATCAACACAAAGTCGGTCCGTTCCATCCTTCTTCTTCACAAAAAGAACACCACAACCCCACAGAGAAGAACTAGGCCGGATGAGACCCATTTTCTCTTGAATATCGAGTTGCTTCTTCAACTCCTTCAACTCTTCAGGTCCGATCTTGTAAGGACGTTTGCACACAGGTTCCATGCCAGGCTCAAGATCAATAACGAATTCAACTGGCCGGTGCGGAGGCATTCCTGGAAGCTCTTCTGGAAAGACGTCTTGATATTCGCAAACGACTGGAATTTGCGAGATAGCGTCCAATTCACCCTTCTCATTGAGAGAAAACAGACGAATGGTATTATCCCGAGCAGCAAAGACAATTACATCCTCAGACGAATGAGTCAATTGAATCTGCCTGGCTGCACAATCAAGCTGAGCCTTGTGCTTAGAAAGCCAATCCATTCCGAGAATAAGATCAATATCCGAGTTACCAAGAACCATTGGAGAAGCCAGAAACTTGAAATCACCCATCATGATAGAAATATCCGGAATCTCGTGGTTAGCGAGCAAACATTTACCCGGAGAGACAACTGCTAATGGTTTATGCATAACTTGGGAAGTCAACTCATGCTTAGATGCAAAAGGTTTCGAGATGAAGCAATGCAATGCACCAGTGTCAAAAAGAACTTTTGCAGAAACATCGTTAACAGGAAGGTTACCCATGATCACATCTGACGAGTCCTCTGCCTGAGCTGCGTTCATCAAGTTGACCTTGGCGTGCTTGGGATTATGCTTGACCACAGCTGTACTTGCCGCTCTGACAGGAGGAGGAGGAGGAAGACGCCTCTGGTTGAAACACTTGTTGGCATAGTGACCCTTCTGTTGGCACTTGTTGCACGTGACCTCTGAAAGCGTACGGTGGTACGGAGCACTCGATCTTGGAGCTTGAGACGAAGTCTTGTTCTGAAAGCCAGGGTTGGTTGGGTGGGAAGATGCACTGCCACCTTTGCTCTTCTGCTGATACGGCTGACGGAACGGAGGAGGAGGAAGCCAATACTTCTACTGCTTGGCCACTTGAGTAGAGGAAGAAGTAGTAACATCTTTGACTCGCTTCTTGGAAGCATCACACCTCAACTGAGCAGCCTCTTGCTTCAATGCCATGTTGTAGAACTCATCGTATCTCAAGGGCTCAAAGAGGACAAGAGCTAGCTGAATTTCTTCTCTGAGACCACCCCTGAACTGGTATATCATGCTCTTCTCATCAGGGACGTCCTGCTTGGCAAAGCGGGCGAGCTTCTGGAACAACTTGTTGTAGTCATAGACAGACAAAGAGCCTTGCTTCAGATTGCGGAATTCCTTACGCTTGCTTTCAACCACGCTCTGGGGAATATGATGAGCCCTGAAATCTCGACGGAAATCATCCCAAGTGATAACACGTCCACCTCTGGAATCCTTGTACTGCTGGAACCATTCTGCAGCTTGATCTTTGAGTTGGAAGGAAGCGAACTTGACAAAGTCCTCAGGCCTGACGTTACTGCACTCGAAATGCTTGCACATATCCACAAGCCAATCGTCAGCATCGGTTGCCTCAACACAATTGCTGAAAGTCTTTGGCCCGTTAGCAAGGAACTGGTTGAGTGTAGCAAAGTGATTCTGATTGTTGCCTTGATTCCCTTGGTTGCCTTGATTGCGCTCTTGAAGAATTTGCATGATCAACTGTGTATTTGCATTGGTTGCGGCCATCACAGCTTGCCATGCCTCCGGAGGAGGGGGAGGTGGTGGCGGATCTTGATTCTGATTCTGATTGGTGCTCTTAGCGGGAGCCATCCTGAAGAGGTTGACCACCATTAGCACATAGACAGACAAATATTGAAGCTGAATCCAACGAAATGAAAATTGCAACATATAGTCTTCACAACCGAACAAAATGAACGAATGCATACCCCTTGAAATGGTCACATATCCATAAATTGAGAAGCCACGTAGAATTAAGGTAGAGAAATAAATCAACAAGGTACGGATCAAGAACGAATAATCGGTAAGAAATCCCAATCTCAAACCAATATCCATGGAAGAAGAACTAGAGCTACTAGAATTCCCACCTATGAAACTCCCGAACCTTTCCGGTTATGCAATCAGGTGTTGGGGATACAGGGGAAGCATAATATCTCACCCAAATCTAGCAAATCCTACATCCAGCTGTATCCATCCTTCAACACATAACCAAGAAACCTTCGTAAACCATCTACCTCAACCTTTGAAAAGCATCCGTTATACAAGTTATGGTGATACTCCCGAACTCCCGCCCCAGTACTGGGTGGCGTCGAGGTTATCTCACCAACGAACTGCATAAAAGAGATTTTCAATGTCGGCGTACTAATCTCAGGTATTCCAGAACTGCAACGATAAAATTATGATGACAACACCTCAGAGCTCAACTCCCCGGGACACTTCCACTAAACCCCTGACAAGAGGCACCAAGACAATGTTCTCATCATAAAACCATCGGAACGATTCCAAGATACCCGCGTGATCCTAAATTTTTTTTAGTGAAATTTGAGAAGAGAAGAGTCAAAACTCTACGTCAGGATGCCTTAGCAGAGCGATGAGGAGACTGGGAAGTAAAAAGAATTCCTAAACTCTCTGATATATAATTCCTAAATGACTCAAAACATTTTTCTAGACACAACTCGGTCGCTAAAAACGATTAAGCAATGGGGCTCCTAAGGTCGAGGAAGGCTCTGATACCAACTTGTAACACCCTCGATGCGACTATATCTCCCATGTGTCGAGGCATGACTTAGAGGCATAATCACATTGAAGGCATATGTCGCAAGTTAGGCAATCTTCACAACATCCCATGTAATATAAATCATAAAGGGGAGATAACATAGTTGGCTTACACTCGCCACATCAATCAAGTACATAAATAACATTACATCAACCAAACACTCATGGCCCGACTACGGTGCCAAAATAAAAGAGAACCCAACATGCGACACGGTCCCGATCACCCCCAACTGGGCACCACTACTGATCATCAGGAAAGGAAACATAGTAACGTTGAGAGTCTTCGTCGAACTCCCACTTGAGCTCATGCGCGTCTGCTGGAGCGGAATCATCAGGCCCTGCATCTGGTGTAATAGTAATCTGTGAGCCACAGGGACTCAGCAATCTCGCACCCTCGCGATCAAGACTATTTAAGCCTATAGGTATGGCAAGGTAAAATATATGTGGAGCTGCAGCAAGCGACTAGCAAAATATGGTGGCTAACTTATTCGCAAAAGAGAGCGAGAAGAGGAGGCAAAGCGCGAGCGATAAACTAGAGGACAACCTGCGCAAACATTACTCCAACACCGTGTCCACTTCCCGGACTCCGCCGAGAAGAGGCCATCACGGTAACACACTCAGTTGATTCATTTTAATTAATTAAGGTTCAAGTTATCTACAATCGGACATTAGCAAATTCCCATCTGCCCATAACCGCGGGCACGGCTTTCGAAAGTTCAAATCCCTGCAGGGGAGTCCCAACTTAGCCCATGACAAGCTCTCATGGTCAACGAAGGAATAGACCTCCTCCCAAGACGTTCCGATCAGACTCGGTATCTCGGTTCTTCAAGACACTTCGACAGGTTAAAACAAGACCAGCAACACCGCCCGAATGTGCCGACAAATCCTGATAGGAGCTGCACATATCTCGTTCTCAGGGCACACTCACATGAGCCAGATGTCGGGTAGGCCAGCCCAGAGTTGCCCCTGGTAGCCCCGGACATCGCTCGGTGGGACCAACACTCAGAGGAGCACTGGCCCGGGGGGGTTAAAATAAGATGACCCTCAGGCTCCGGAAACCCAAGGGAAAAGAGGCTAGGTGGCGAATGGTAAAACCAAGGTTGGGCATTGCTGGAAAAGCTTTCATCAAGGCGAACTATCAAGGGGTTCCCATTATAACCCAACCGCATAAGGAACGCAAAATCCGGGAACATAACACCGATATGACGGAAACTAGGGCGGCAAGAGTGGAACAAAACACTAGGCGAGAGGCCGAGCCTTCCACACTTTACCAAGTATATAGATGCATTAAGATAACATAGCAATATAATGATATCCCAACAAGTAAATAAATGTTCCAACAAGGAACGGCCTCCAATCTTCACCTGCAACTAGCAACGCTATAAGAGGGGCTGAGAAAAGCGATAACATAGCCAAACAACGGTTTGCTAGGACATGGTGGGTTAGAGGTTTGACATGGCAATTTGGGAGGCTTAAAGGCAAATGGTAGGCATCGTAGCATTGGCATAGCAAAAGAGCGAGCAAACTAGCATAGCAAAGATAGTAGGGATTTCGAGGGTATGATCATCTTGCCTGCACAGTTGTCAGAGTTGACTGGATCCTCGAAAGCAAACTCAACGGGATCCTCGTTAGAGAAATCATCTCCCGGCTCTACCCAAACAAGACAAACAAGCAACAAGGAACACAATCAACCACGTGCAAGGATCAAACAATATGATGCAATGATGATATGCTATGCGGGATGCGATGCGGGATGCATATGCAAGATATGACAGGAAATGCAAGAACCTGGCCTCAACATGGAAATCCAAGTGTGCCACTTGAAAGATGAGATGAAATTGCTTGAAAACTATATAAAGAACGCCGGAATCGGAGTTACGGTTTGGAAATGGCGAGCGATTCAAATATGACACCGGTCTGCGATTTACAGCAAGTAGGCATCTAAATGCAATGAGATGAACATGCTACAGCACCCAAACATGACAAAAAAATACATGATAGGGATGCATTCAAGATTCTTAACAAAAGTCTAGCACTGAGCTACGGCCAATTCATCCATTAACAGGTTCAAACAAGCATGGCAAAAATGCATATGGCAAACAGATCTCGGACTTAGTGAAATTCACACTTGTCTGGAATTTCAGATCAGTTAGCCCTCTTTGGAGCAACAAAACTACAAGTTACAGGACCTGAACATGACAAAATAAAGCATGGCATGGAGCTACTCAAAGAGCTTAACAAAAGTCCCTTAGTAACCTTGAGCCAAAAGGGATCAGAAAATACAATTGCAAGCATGTGAACATGGCGAAAACATAATCAGTTCTCAGACTTTGTGAAAACTGGCACATGCTAAAACATAACTCAAGTAGGCATGTTTACGAGCTCGATGCACTCACTACGATGCAAGTAATGATAAGCTAAGCATACATCTATCAAGAACACACAAAATGCAAGCTAGACATGGCAAGAACAATAGCATAGCATGCACGGATCAACTACAACATCATCGGCAAAATTGCAAACAAGTTGACAATCTGCCCAGATTCACAAAGTAGCAAAAGTAGAGCTCGATTGACTCAAGCTAGGGTGCTCCATAATTGCAAACAAAGACATGTATGGATATAGCACTACAATATTAACAAAACATCCTTACTGATCATCCTCAAAAGAGACACGGATCACTAGGAAACAACATGAACATAAGGCCATATGAGATAAAAAGCTCATGGACTTAGTGGAAATGCTAAGTCCCTGAACACAGAATTAACAAGTGCACCACTTTGCAAGCTTGCACTAGTCACCACACACATCACAAAAATACATGGGTTGCACCTCTGGAAAGATGGCAAAACCCTTAACAAAACACATGTAGAGCATCAGGGCATATCATCCACACAATAATCATGGCAAAAATGACAAAAACCTAAATGGAGCAGCAGATCTGACAATTATCTCAAGTAGCCTCCTAACAGCATTTCGGGTATCAAGATGAACTCAAATGAAAATGATGCAATGGAATGAAATGATGTACTCTGTGAGATGAACATTTTGATATGCTATATGCATGAATCGGAGCTACGGATGCGAAGTTACGGGGCTATGAACATGAGCACTTGGATCTAGGATTTCGGGACTTAGAAGAAAAAAAAACCTCGCGGATTAGGGTTTACTGTTCACCCGCGCGATCTACTGTTCATCCGCGACGAATCTGAGGTCG